>NW_005843436.1:111107-121685 GCF_000455745.1 Alligator sinensis
GTGGGTAAGGTGGGGTGTGCACTGGAGCCCCCCCATGCACCTGCCCCCACCCCACAACAGCCCAGATCCCATGCACCCTGAAGTGCATCCCCAGCCTGCCCCTCACCCACTCTGGACTCACCCCAGCTGGAACAGATCAGCCAGAACTCAAGGGCATAGCCCCGACCCCAGCCTACCCCTTACCTGCTCCACACCACCTGCCCATGGCTGGGCATGCCACAGGGCTGGGTTGGTCCATGGCTGGACTGCCTTTCTAGGCAGCCTAGGAGGTGGTGGCTTCTGGCTGCTGCCACTGCTGACCCCAGCCCCTCAGTACTGGCTCACCCCACGCCACTTTTAGACTCACCTGCCCAGGCTCAGCATTGCCAGCAGCTAGGCAGAAATTGTTGCTCAGTGTAGGGGAAAATGGGCCCATCTTTCTTGCTGCTGCTGGGCCCTTCCTGTGGCAGCCTCCTAGAGCCCTTGCCACACCAGGGTACCCTGCATCTCTGCTGCCATCACTGCTGCCTCTGGGCTGCCCAGTGGGGCAATGGTGGCACAGCAGAGCAGCTGCAGGGCAGCATGGCATGGTACAGGCTCTGGGCAGCTGCAGCAGGAAGGGCCCAGCAGCGGTGAGGGGGAGGGGCTGCTTTTCTCTCACTCTGCCTGGCCACTACTGCTGCTGCTGAGCCTGGGCGAGCAAGTTTGGAGTGGGCGCAAGGCAAGCCAGGTTGGGGCTAAATGCAGGTCCCCACCGGTACCACAGGGCTGGGGCCAGTGGCAGCTGGAACGAGCTGCTGCCACCTTGGCTGTCTAGAAAGGCAGTCCAGCTGCAGAGCTGCCCCAGCTATGCTGCACACCCAGGGCAGGCAGGACGTGCCATGGCTGGATGGTGCTTGGGCTAAGCAGGACCAAGAGACCTGCCATGGGCCAGTCAGAAACCCTGGCTCTGGCCTGCGAGCTAGATTTTGCCCACCCTAGCCTATTCCAACCAACAAATAATTTTAGCATATGTTCTAGCTATAAGATAAACTGGAAAAAAAGTTGGAAGCAATGATGCTCTTAGATGCAGCTGGAAGCAATCGCTTGGTAAGGGCATTCAGATGACAATAAATGCACTTCAAATACCTTGGCATCTAGTTTCCTAAGGAAAGTCATAGGCCAGGTTAACCTAGTTCCATTAATTATGCAGTTAATAAGCAACTTAAATAGATGGCAAGCAAGTTCTTTTTGTATTTGGGGGAAAAGTAAACATAATTAAAATGAATGCCCTCCCTAGGATCCCGTTTATTTTGAATTCCCTCCCTCTTCTTATTTCTGTCTTTTATTAGTTGCAAACCTTCTTGTGGGGTATTGTAGAAAGATTCTGGGCTTGTTAACAAAGGCCACAGCTTCCTATCAGAGTAGGTGGTCAACCAGAAATCCTGCTAATATATGTATCGGTCCCCACAGGTTTCAGCCCAGAGTCCTCTCTATTAGACCACACTCCTCACTAAACACACATCTACCAAGTCACTGAGCATGAGAGAGTCTGAGCACAGCAAACACAATCTGAAGGAGGCATCCACCCTGCATGGTCAGAAAAGCCACAGCAAAAGAAATCATTTTGAAAACAGAACGTGGCCATGTGACCTGGAAGCCACCGTTATATGCACTGTCAGACTGTATGGTTGGCTACAACCATTTTTTCTGCAGTCAGAAGCATGTCAGCTGCCCGCCCTGCCAGCCATTCTAGATGTCTTCGCTTGTGTGTTTTATATCTATTGGCTGCATTCTGCCAACACTTGACATGGAGCTCCTTCTGCAAATAGTCTCATTGATATTAATGAAACACCTTAAGGAGTGAGGTATTATCCATTAGGAATATATATTCTCCGTTTATGGCTTGCAATTTAGCTTACTTAGCTTACTGTTTAATTTAATGCACGTCATTAAACAAAAAAAAAAATATTATAGTATCTAGTAGAGTTCCTATGTACTGATCTCTACTGTGCAATGCAGAATTACCTTTTGTAACCTGGACACATTTCATCTGATGGTAGCTGAGAAATGAAGTTAATTCTTCTATTAACACTTCTGGATGTCTCAGCATTATTTCATGCTTAACTGTGATTCACTGCAAACTTTTTATAGCGAAGCCCTCACTTTTTTTCTTCCTGCTGTGACTATTGGACCACAACCTGCTCAATTACACTGGTGCATTCTGCTGCAAGCAGAATTTGACCTATCATTTCATTTAGCTTGAAAAAGGACCTTACATTGAAGATTAACTTGCGATTTTAAAATGTAGCTGCAACTGATTCAGTTTTAAGTGCACTAACATTAATTTCAGAACTGTGTGAAAAAGATCTCAGCACAGATATTTAATAGTACTGTGAGTTAAAACAAGACAAGCACATGGACTTGCTCTATGTGGTTTTGCATTACCACAATACTATTTATGGTATGCATGGCAAAAATAAGGACAAGTAGTAATAGTGCTCCTCAAAGGACTCTAAGAGAACTACATACATGCTTAGTGCTTCACTGGACTGAGCCTAAAGATGGCATAAATAAATAAGATAGCAAGCAAAGGATGTTTATACACATGCTCAGGGGCTTGGGGGGCGGGGGGAGGAAGGGGGTTATTTAATTAGAGCAGCTCGCTGCTCATGTATAGACGCCCAAAGAGTCTGCCATTCAACCTGTCCCTAAACTTGTACAGTCACTAGGACAGTGGTTCTCAACCTTTTTAGACCTGAGACACCCCCTCAGTAGATTCAAGGCTCCCCTTGAGAAACTCAAGGCACCCCTCAGAAATTGCCAGCTCTGAGTTTTCACTCTTTTTTTTAATACAGAAAAATAATAGAGCAGTTCTTCTGTTACAAAGAACTGAGAAAAACCACAACAGGTCTGAATGTTTTTAACACTATTTGAAACCCCTGGGTTTATCTTATGACTCATGTTTCCACACGTAACAGTGATAATATTATGTAGCACCCCTCAGCACCCTTGAAGGTTCAACAGGCACCTTGAGGTACCACAGCACCCTGGTTGAGAATCACTGCTCAGAAATTAGTATATGATGCATATGTTTATTCATAGTACTATATCAGGAGAATTCAGCGTAGAACTGGAAACTCTACATGGCTTCATATTTCTGCTGTTCATTATCTTCAATTATGCCACTTATATTTAGGAGGAATTTCTCTGGAGTCAGTATTTAACTATGAATTCCTTCGATATAAATCATGATAATGTCTATTACTGTTTACAAAGCAATGAAGATTATAAAGATGAATGGAGACAAGACAATGACCCTTTTTACTCATCACAGTATTGTTCAGCCCCATTATTTTTCATGCTGAGAGGTTTATTGGTAATTATTGAAGCAAATAAATTGTACAGAAGGGAGCAAAACTCTCAGGAATAGAAGTGTAACTTTAGGAGAGGTACATTGACTAGTTCTTCATGTTACTAAAAAGAGACAGAAAATTATGCAGAACACAATGCGAAGAAAGAAAGAGAGAGAAAAAAATCCTAGCAGTACTTATGAAATAATAATTGGTATGCATCAATTAATAACGAGCTTATTTCAGATTTAGTTTTCCAGGGTAGTTTTAATACATCATTTAGCCTTTTGTTTGAAAAAATATATTTCTCCCTTTCAAAGAGGGATCTTTTGCTCCGGATTCTCAGAACACTTAATTTTAGTTACATATGCATTTGGCTCTCATAGATTCATCTACAACTTTTTGTTACATTTTACCTGTTTTGAAGATGTCAAATAAAAATATTATACAGAAACACAAAGGCCTTATACTCTTACTTAAGTTAAAGTACTTCCTTTTTCTTTGAGTAGTGCCACTGCACAGTTAGTTACTTGTTATTTCACATGGGTAAGAGTATCAAAATTTAGTTGTGTTTGTTTTATTAACAACTTTAATATCTTTATGATTTACCATCAGATTCTAAATGCATACAGGAGGCTTTTTAAAAATGATTAAAACAAAATCAAAGCAGAGCCCACTGATACGGTTTTGTTTACAAAGGCTGAAGACTGAAGTCTTGTACAGTCATTCATGTGACAGTTGGCTCACGCTCAAGTCACAAGCATTTATACATGTAATCTATCTAGCAACCTCTGAAACAGACAGACCTGATAATGTATGAGCAGTGTTCATTTTTAATACATTATGTGAATGCTCAATTAATAAAAGGCTGTAAATGGCCTACTATGCAACACTAATGACCAGACTGAGAATTCTGGGGGCAATTTCTGCAAGTCCACAATGTCTGATTTGTGACAAGATCTGGATCTCTGTCAGAGGATGTAGAAGTGGACAAAATAAATAATCTTGACCCTAATTGACTATTAAAGTGAATAACACTGGACTCCTGGCCTGTAGGATGAGATACAAACGTAGGGTTTGGGGTGGGGGAAATATTCTTAGGTTTTTAAAGGTGGCAAGGAATAGAAAACGTGATACAGTACAGACTGCCATTGTTTGAAAAGCTTAGAATGATTAATTTGTGGAATGATTTTAGAGTGAGTGGTGCAATTACTGGTGAAAAAGTACGCATGTCACAAAACCCACTATATTGGGCATTGATTGGCACCCTTGTTGACTGTTTTGGTAGTATGAAAAAGAAACTAATGTCCATGGAGATGTGTAAAAGGGACATGTCCCAAAGAATCACTGACAGTAGAGAAAGAATGTCCCTATTAGGTCTACCTTGTGGCAGTCAAGAAAATTCCCCTTCACTTTCTGACACTCCATCTTGACTGGCTCTGGAGCGATATGAGCAATGTTTCCTCTAAGGAATAGCGGTCCGTGAGTGTGCTGCTTTGGTCCATGAGCGTGCCACTTCGGTCCCGCCTCCCCATTTTGGTGCAGCGCAGTCCGCCGGTAAGTGTCCCAAAGTAAGTGTCCAGGTGGGAGCGGGCAGGGTTCAGCCACCACCCTTCTCCATGCTAACTGCTGCCCAGAGCAGCACAGTGGAGTGCTGTGGCCCAGCCATGGGCCGAACACAGTCAACCATGGAACAGAAAGGGAGGCAACAGGGCTGGCATGGGACACTTACCTAAGGTAAGCTCTTCGCTCCTTGTGCAGGGCAGGCAGCAGCTCCTCCCTGAGGCGAGGTAGGGGCGGGGATGGGGATGGGGGCTGGCACGGGCTCCGCCAGCTCTGGGAACTGCTCCACGGGCTCTGCTGGTTCTGGAGAACTGCTCTGCTCCCCCACATTGCCTTGGGGAGCAAGGAGGCACATGGCATCAGGGCTGGGAAGTGGAGCAGTTCCCCGGAGCCGGCGGAGCCTGCGGAGCAATTCCCTGGAGCCAGCAGAGCCTCACACGGGGCAGGCAGTGGCTCCTCTCCGAGGGGAGGCAAGGGCTGGCTCGGTCGGCCACCTCGGGGAACCGCCTCCACTCCCCAGCCCTGATGCCGTGTGCCTCCTCACTCCCTGAGGTGATGCGGGGGAACGGAGCAGCTCCCCAGAGCCAGCAGATCCAACGGAGCAGTTCCCTGGAGCCCACACCAGCCCCAGCCTCGTCTCTGTCCCTGTCCCCACCTCCGCCTCACCTTGGGGAGGAGCTGCTGCCTGCCCTGCATGAAGAGTGAGGAGCTGACCTTTGGTAAGTGTCCCATGCCAGCCCCGGTGCCTCCACCACACTCTGCACCCAGCTCCTCTGTGGGCGGGTATGTGGCCTTAAAAAGTTTGAGAGTGGCAAGGTTTTTACTTGTGCACAGCTTAAAGGGAACACTGGATATGAGCAGCCCACATTAACCAAGAGCCACTATGACATGCATGCATTAAAAAAAAAAAGAAGAAACTTTGATAACACTTTCTGTGAAGGGGCACAGGTGATAAGTTGAAGAGCCATCCATCTGTGCCTTAGGAGCCTCAATCTGATTGTCACTGTAATAAAGGAATCCTTTTTTCCTGATTTAAATACTGTTATTGGAGTTGGTGGGGAGGGAGGTATACACAATGGTGACTAAGTACAGACATTCAAAAAGCCCAAAGCAGAATCAATCTAAGTTACATGGTTTCCTCTAAGCTGTGTAGTTTAGATCAGTAGCTAACAGAACACACATTCGCCCTTTGGTGCATGGTGCAAATCTTAGACCGGGTTCTGCAATTTCTAAACCAGTCTGTGTGTGCTGAACTTCTATTCTGTTACGGATATAGACTGGTTTCCTATCACTTACACCAGTAAAAATGTAATGTCTGCACCTGACCATAGTCAAGTCACAGAAGGTTAGTTATATCTATACCTCTTGGGCAAATTACAGGCTTACCTTCAACTAATTCAGAGACACATGAGCTCCCATACTACTTTGCTACAGCAGCATATGAGAAGCACCAAAGGAGAGACAAGTAGCTGGCAAGTAGCAAGCAGGCAAGTAGAAGAGTAGCTCTTTATCTGTAGCTCTTCTGGGAATCACATCTACTACTTTTCTCTCTTGGCTCTAATTATGGACAGAAGAGTTAGGAAGTGAGGTGGAAAAGAGCTAGTGGTAGACTTCCCATATAATGTCTTTTATTCCCACCACAGTGTATCCAGTGGGAGTAAGCTGGCATGCTGCCAAGGGGCAAGCTAAAGGTTTTGTCATGTGGGTGTTCAGTGGGTTTTGAGAAAAGGGCTGGCCTGGGAGAAATTCGAGGTAGCTGTGTAGAAAAGACCCAAACAAGGGATTGCTCCCACAAAGTGAAGAATGTAAAACTGACACTGATAGAAAGAGGTGAATGAAAGAGGGACAGGAGAGTGGTCCATGCCATTTTCATGGATGAAGAATCTTCAAGTGAAAGAATTGTAATGCAATTTTCAACACATCAGAAACAACCATTCCCACCCCTCTCTGCATGAAAACATCAAGGCTTTTCATTTCTGCAGTGCTAGTTTTCAGCCAGCAGGGAAAAATGGAGAAGTGAATATCCATGAGGTCCAGAGACCCTGAAATTACTCCAAGTATATGATTCAAGTCAGTCAGCTGCTTTGATGAGGAGGAAGTCTTGGCACACATAGGCAGGTGAAATGAATCGTTGTAATAATTTTCCATTACAAAAAATTGCATCAAAATAGACATCCCTGCAAAACATTTTGGGCTTGATGAGTCAGCATTTTCCAATGGAAAAACTACTCCACAGGAAGATTAAGGTACTATCTGGACCCTCTGCAGCTATGTAACCCCACTATTCTCATCCCTTTGCCACCCCTACACCAAATGCCCTACATAGAGGCTCTGCCAATGAACCTTCCTCAGTCATGTGACTTTAGGGCCCTCAGACTATCTAGCTCTATAACTCAATGTAAAAGCACAGAGCAATGGTGAAGAACTCACCCCTGTAGTTTCCTGTGAACATCAGATGTGTCAGGTCAGTGAGACCTGACCATTGCCTAAGATCTGATAAGAAACTTTTGCTGATATTCAGCCTAAATTTTCCCTCTTACCATGATTCAGTTACACATAGTTATATCTTCTACTGCCACATAGAGTCTTGTTCTTTTATCTCCTAAAAATACTTATAGATAGCTTGGTTCCCCTCCCTCACCTCTCTTTATCATTTCTTAGCAACGTTTCAGCTATGTGGTGACCTTTGGGGTTTTGATCTCCTGGCAGCTTAACCTGAGATAAGCATTCTAGTTTTCAGATAAACTGAACTTTGCTATTTTTGTGTTTCTGACAGAGTGAGTGACCCAAACCATAAGCAAAGGCAATGGAAGTAAGGGTTCCTGTTCTGTTGGTCCTTCTGGCAGAGAAAGCAGAAAGCCTGCTGCTCAGACTTCTCAAAACATTAAACCTGTGATGATTGTCTTAAATTTTGTTAGTACAGCTCAGAATATAGCATCTACATGCTCTTCTTTAAAAAACATTAAAAATAGGATGTGAGCTATTTCTATTTAAAGAACTTTTCCAGCTTCCTTCTCACTACTTATTTAAATAAGATGGTTTCATTATAAAAAATGGTTTCATTATAAAAAATTTCTCCTTATGTCAAGTTACTCATGGTAGTAAACAATAGAGGATCAGGACCTCATTTGCCAAGCTAAATCTGACAAACAAATAATAAAGAAAATTAGGGTTAATATTTGCCTATTTCATAAACTTAAAAATACTTTTGCTCTAAGAAGGAATATTTTAATCTGTAGCTGCTGGTGCCAGTCACCTGTAATTTAAAAAGTCAGCATATTGTCTTTAGTATAGAACAAGAAAGACTAGAACATCTATTTTTAAAAGGTCCCCCCTGACTACAAATACAAAAAATAACAATACTATACCCTTTCCAATTTTCTGTCAGGTAATTATACTATTTTCCGAACTTCTTTTAATACCAACAATTGCAACATCTTCAAAACTACAATTTCTATAACCCATTTCCCACATCTAGGTCTTTCATAAGTCAGTATTGTACATTCTCTCTTTGTTTAATCAAGCAGGAAGTAATGCTAATTTGAAACTGAGCTGATTTACTAAAAGAAGCTAAATAAATGCAGGAAAATACAAGATAAGATGTAAAGACTCACTCTTTTTGACTTTCATATGGTTGCCCTTCTCCCATATGGTGCTACCATACATCTGTTCCAGTTTTATTTTCTTGGTATCCAAGGATTGTCTGTTTCTCCTTGCAGTTGTGATTCTTGGATCTCTAAAACAATATTTGACATCAATTTAATTAATAAGATCTTTCCTCATTATTAATTTTATCTTTAAGAGTCCTACTTTCAAGTGAAATGTTAGCTTAAAAAAAAATTTAGTTTCAAGGTGTGTATATTTTTGTCTGCATTCACAGAGTTAAATCTCGGGAGCTAGGGACAGACATTCAAAAAGCCTGAGCCTGAATTGATTCAATCTTCGCAGGTTAGTCCAACCTGGCTAGGCTGAATCACTTTGTAATTGCACAGACATCCCAGAAATGCAGCCACATGCCTATACAGTAGCTCAGGCTAGAAGCCAGGGGATGCTAGAGCAGCCCTCCCTTCCCTTCCACACACTGAACTAGGGGTGGGGGTGGGGGGGCGTGGCCAGGCTCTGGCAGGATGCTCTGATTAGCCCAGCAGGGAATTAATAATAGTGTTTATCACCCCTAACTCAATGTTTATCACCCCATTAAGAAAACAACAGAGAGACATTACCAGCTACCTGTTGATGCTACCTGTTGATTCAGCACAGACTGGAGCCAGCATGTGATCTGCTAGCTAACGCACAGACACCTCTGCAAGGCAGAGGGAAGGGAGGAATTCCTGTTTAGCAGGAAGTGGTGATGGGAAGGGGGGTTAGCAGCCTGCAGTCTCTGCCGGAGCTGCAGCCAAGGAGCAGAAGGGAGGGGACAGCTCTGCTGTGGACCAGATAGCCCTGCCCAACCCAGAGAGTTTGCTGGGATGCTGGAGGAGTCTGATTTATCTTAAACCAGCAAGGGGTCTGGGACAGGCATTGCATAAACTGGTTTGAGCCAAATCATTTGGCACCAGAATGAGTGCACACCAAAAATCTATCAAAGACAACAACAGAACACCACCTGTCTCCAATCTCTCAGGCCTGATTCTCAAAGGGAATTTACAAACCACTTTTCACAGATGAGCCTATGAACTGCACTTCATCAGCCTCCTAGGTACGGAAACTCATGGACTCAATATAGATGTTGGAATTCTGACTTGCTACAACCTGCCAGACATCTGACTCCCCAGGTACCTCTCCATTTTTACCCGCTACATCCCCCTACCCCCCCACCCCCCGAGCCCAGCCTCTTAACCCCTGGTGCCTCTATTTCCATATTCACTGACTGGCTTTTTTGCCTGCATTGCATGCCTGCCTTTGGCTTCTTTATTATTCCTTCCATCCAGGAACGGCACACACACCAACATGTAGCTAAGCTGAGCTCATCTGGAGCCTCACAATTCCACTGCATCCAGCAAGCATCAGGCCTGTTAAAGATGTGATGGGTCTGGGCTTCCCCAGCCAGGACTGTGTGCATGCATGTGATGGCTGGAGGTTATGGTACCTCTTACCCACCTTTCACCAGGAGGATCCTTGGTCCTGGCATTTCCTGGGGCTGCCACACCCACCAGGCTTCCTGACCCTGGCAAGGTACAGGGTGCAGTTTTAGTGGTCATGCCCAGAACCTGGGGCCTCCTCCCCCATAGCTCCATCCCATACCTCCAAGTTCATCCCAGCATGGAAGCTCAGCTTGTTTGTCCTGCAGCATCGCGCCCCCCTTGATGCTCCGGTGGACAACAAGGTACAATTTCTATGCCACAAAGTGGATGCCAACAAAGTTGGCATCATGGACCGCCTTGGCTATATTGGCCTCATGTCAGTGACCATGAACCTGCAGGTGAGCTCACACTGCCCAATGAGCCACCCCTGCACCAAGTGGTTCATGGCCTCCATGATCTCTGTTGCTGTGCGAGACTCATCCAGCACCTCATTTGAAGGAAAGCCCACCAATGGCCTGACTGGTTGCACCAGTGCAGTGTGAGGGAGAAGTATGCATGATCTCCTCCCCGGCTGCTCCAGATGTCCAAGGTGAAGTGTAAGGCCACCTGCAGACCTGCCTTGTGCAGCTTCTCCCTCAAATACTCCCTGCATGCCTCATACAGGGAGGGCACCACCTTCC
>NW_005843436.1:121695-126465 GCF_000455745.1 Alligator sinensis
GTGTGTGCAGGCATTTGGTATGATGGGGCAACAAGTGCCATGAGCTGCCTGAACCCTGGCCTCCCAACTAAGGAGAAGGGCTAGCTATCCACAGCAAGCATCTCCCCAGTGCTCTGGGTGATCTCACTTGCCCTTGCAATGTGCCCTGCTTTCCATCCACCTTTCCCCCCACTGATCCAGGGTGACCTGCCTCTGCTTTGGCAGGACGGGGGCTTTATAGTGAGAGAGGGGCTTCCCTTTTGGCATGCTCCCACTGGTGCCAGGATGAGGAGGAGCAAGGGCAAGGGGGTGGTGCCTGCAGAGATGCATCAGCATGCCTGTGGTGCTCATGTGTTTTGTTCCCTTGCCCCACCTGGTTTTGGCTCAGCAGTGCAGAGAGATAGCCTATGTGCGATCATCTGCCAGCTCAGAATGATCCCAGACTACACTACCTGCTCAATTCTGGGGTGTGGGTGCATGTGTGGATGCTGCAATTTCCCCCTCCTCAGCAGGCACAGCACAGCAACAGGAAGACAGCTGAGCCACTTGCCTCTGCAACCTCTACCTCAGCCTCCTCTGAAGTGTCTTCTGTGGAAGGAGACTTGGCTCTAGGGGAAACTTGAGGGGTGTGGAGTACAAACTCAGATGATTCCCCCTTTTTCCCCAGAATTTTCATTGCTAGGGCACTCAGATCCAGATCCAGCTCTTCCTCTGGCACTGGAAGGCTCACCATGGGAAGTGAAATGGGAGTGGAGGAGACGGTCATGCTGGTGCTGCTGCTCGTTGTCATGGTGGTGGTGGGGGTTATGGCTGGTGTTCTTTGAGGGGATGCAGACTCAGGCACAGGCAGTGGCACTGGCACTGCTCCCCTCTCCTTGCTGCCTGTACTAGTGGAAGCCTCATGCCTGCTTGTTGCAGCAAAGAGGCTGTCTCAATGTGGGGGGGAAGGAACTTACCTCTTCTTCTACCCCCCTCTTCTGCCCCTCCCTGAAGGCTTGCCAGCTGCCTTTCCAGCACACTTCATGGCGTGTTTCATAATGTCTTGTCTTTATAAAAATATATAAACGTATATGTGTCTTCCTATATAAATCCTATATTATAATATGCAATATAATTATGAAATTGAAAATAATAAATCAATGAATATAATAATAAAATATTATATATTTTTGAAAGAAAGCAAAAGGTATTGTGGAATTGCACTTGCTAGGCTAGCAAGTAGGAAATCAATGGTAGCAGTAGCCTTTGTTGTCTAATGCTCCTGAGCTGCTGGAAGATAGCTCAGTAACTGTCAGACCCCAAGGTAGAAAGCAAGCCAGTTCAAACAATGCTGCCTTTTATGCTGTTTTTCCATCCCTCCCCCAGAGCACTGGGATTGGAAGGGACCTCAGGGAACGATGACAGTCACTGGCCAGCTACACAGTCAATATCAGAGCAGTCCTTCCCCCCTCTTCCCCATCCGTCTCCTTACTTCCTGTTTCCCTGCAGGAAACCCCAGCTTCAACTTTGAAACTCAAAAAGTTTCAAAACTTTCATAACATTTCGACTGCCCTCGTTTTGTTTTGAGGTTGTTTCAAACCCCTTTGTTTCATTTTGATTTCACTGTTTCGAGCTTGAAACAAGTTGAAACAGAACAGCGGGTGAAATTGCGCACTGCCCTACTAGATAATGTATGGAGGTCCCTTCCAGCCCTACTTCTCTATGATTACCATCACTTCTGTGCAGAAAGGGTTTGTTTTTTTTTATTATGTTGAGAGATCTCTGCAAAAAGAAACACTCTTCCCATTTGGCATTAACTGACATATGAGAAAAGACGGAGATTGTCTTCAATGCAAGGGGAGTTGAATACCTGAGTAAAAAGGGCTTTAATGGCAGCACAGAGAACATCTGGGTCTTGAGATGGAAACAAAATGGGAAGTGGCATGTTTCAATGTAACAGGCTGAGAGCAGGATAATATCCCATTAACTAAGCTTGTGCTGTTGCTCTTATAACTCACCTGCCAGCATGACTGTTTGAGACTCTGGTTTTCATTTTCCTCTGCATTTTAGGGCTGGTGTAGTACACTAGCTTGTTACCGCTGCTATTTGTAACACTGTTTCATAGCACAATGGCATTTTTTAAAGATGACAGTATTTATGAGCTGTTCCAAAGGAGCTATGTGGCTTTTAAGATGACTGCTCTAGAAAGAATTCTCTGGCTGAACAGCATCAGGAAAAGGGCAATAGAAATACACACACTGCATTCTGGTTAAGGAAATGACAAGCTCCTGTGCTGTAATATTTAACCATAGTCTCTAGCTGGGACCATTTATGAGCTGTTGCATACAGCTGTAATCACACAGGCTCAGAAAGGCTTTCCACAAGACTCTCATTTGTTTTCACATTCGTTTTGTAAATGAGCTTGTAATGTGGTGCAAATGGTTGTGAATGGACATTAAATGAGGCTTGTATGTGGGCTGATCCTTTGCAAATATACATCCCATTACAAAAGCAAATAATCAGAAGTTAAGCTAAATAGCAGCAGCAATGAAAAAGGAGCTGTATATGCTCCTGCTTTACAGATCCAGAGTTCTGAAATGTGGGTTTCCTGTTTAAACTGTTTTCCCTCTGGCCTCAACTTCTTTCTCCATACTAAGCTTACAATATATTTTGTATTGCCAAGGATACTTTGAACAGAAGACACTGTGCTCCAGCAATCAGTTTTTCCACAGGAAGCCATTCCAAGAACCTGTCCCACACTACAGTATTCATATGTAGTTCTTGTTTGACACTAGACAGTCTATTTCAAAGGGATATATCCAGCTGGTGCACTAGCTACTATTTGCAAGCTAAGGAAAGTTGTATTGCCTCTCCACAGCATAGGATAATCATCTGGGTTTCTTGCCTGTGACTGTTGCTAAGCAGTAGCATTTTTCTTTGTAGGGTGTAATGGAGTGCATCAGGAAACAGCCTGTAGGATACAAAGCAGAAATTCAGGTTAACAAACCATTTCTAATGCACTCATGAGCCCCAAGGCTATACCAGCTGAAGTGAATGGCAAGAAACACCCATTGACTTTAATGGGAAGAGGATGACTTAGCCATTCAGGCAATTATAGGAGCACATAATTCTGACCTTTTTTGTGAAACTTTGTGAAGAGCACTTTGAGTACATGCAGTTTGAGCAGTTTTTGAGCATTCCAAGAGCAATTCCATGCTGAGGTTGAGTTTTAAAGTTTGGGCATCTTGCATCTGATGCTCTCCTTACACCCAGCTACTTCATACCATAAAGTAGCAAGAATCTGGCCCTAACTGGCCGACTAAGAATTCCCACATCTTAGCTGACAGAAAGCTTGCAACTTCCAACATCCCCCAGGCATGAAGGGGCAGGGCAGAGCATCTCTGCTCTCTTCTTATTCTTTTCTGGAAGAGGGGCTCCACACTGCTCTAACTTACGGTAGCAAGAGAGAGTTAGCCATGTTAGTCTGAAATTAGGCAGAAGGCAAGGCAGCATGGCTCTTTATAGACTGAAGGCAGGGCATCATCTGATGAAGTGAGCTCTTGCTCACAAGAGGTTGTGCATCTCTGACTCAGTCTATGGGGTGCATTTTTACCTTACCTTCTACCCGACTTCGGACTAATACAGGTAACTACTTCTCTCATTTTATAGACTAACTCATTCAGAGAGGCATGAGCTTTTGTAAACTACAGCTTACTTTGACAGATGCTATGAATGGACTTAAAGAGAACACTGGTACCAAACAGAAAGGAATAAGGTTATTGAAATACAAAGGATAGGGAAAGGGGAAGGAAAGGAGGGGGTGATGTTCAGAGAAGAGAAAGTGAGGATCGAAGGGAATACATAAAGTGGTTAGACTGTTGAGGTCATAGGGATTATAAAAGGTCATTGAAATAATAGGATAAAAATCTAGAGTCTTTGTTGAGACCATTATTTAACACAATCCAGTCTGTGGATGATTCTTGTTCCTCAATCTCACGTTCAAGTTGGTTTTTAAAATTTTTTTGTTTTAAGAACAGTTACTCTGATCTCAGTGATGGAATGACCAGGGAAGTTAAAACATCTTTTGTATTCTTTTGGCTTTTGTATCCTTCTGGAATTGATGTCAGATCAGTGTCCATTTGTACTTTCACGTAGGGAATGTCCAATCTAGACAGCAGAAGAGCACTGTAAGTAGGTGATGGCATTATGCCAGTGGTAGAAGGGCAGGTAGAGGAACAGATGTTATAATAATGTTATAATCCATGTTGTTTGGTTCAGTGATTATGTGACCCGTGTTGATGAGGGGTGATAGTAGGAGTTAGGTAGTCTGATGCTGGAGAGACATTGTTTGCTATCTGTAAGCCTGGACAGGTGTAAACATTCAGGATAAATTAGAATCAAAGAAGTAGGGTCGGAAGGGACCTTGTAGATCTTCAAGTCCGACCCCCTGCCTGGGCAGGAGGAAAACTGGGCTCAAATGACCCCAGCCAGGTAGGCACCAAGCCGCTTCTTAAAGACCCCCAGGGTAGGAGCCAGCACCACTTCCCTTGGAAGTTGGCTCCAGATCCTAGCCACCCTGACTGTGAAGTAGTCCTTACGGATGTCTAATCTAAACCTACTCTCCAACAACTTGTGGCCGTTATTCCTTGTTATCCCGGGGGCGCTGGGGGAAACAAGGTCTCCCCCAAACCCTTCTGGTCCCCCATAGTGAGTTTATAGATGGTCACCAGGTCCCCCCTCAGCCTTCTCTTGTGAAGGCTGAACAGGTTCAGGTCCCGTAGCCTCTCATTGTAGGGTCTGCCCTGCTGTCCC
>NW_005843436.1:127163-147695 GCF_000455745.1 Alligator sinensis
GATGCCGGCCCATCACAGATGTGCTCCTTGATGATCTTCTCAAAGAGTTTCCCCAGGATTGAGGTAAGACTGACGGGCCTATAGTTGCCCGGGTCCTCCCTCCTCCCTTTCTTAAAGATGGGGACCACATTGGCTATCTTCCAATCATCTGGCACCTGGCCTGAGCACCACGAGCGCTCATAAAGCCATGCCAAGGGCCCAGCAATAACCCCTGCTAGCTCCCTCAACACCCTGGGGTGGAGAGCATCTGGACCTGCTGACTTGAATATGTCCAGCCCCTCCAGAAGCACTCTAACCCAGTCCTCCTCAACCTTAGGTCTTGAGACGTTCCCCTCGAGTCCGTCTTGAAACACGGTGGTGGAGTCCCGGTCCCTGCACAAGAAAATGGAAGTGAAGAATTTGTTAAAGAGGTCTGCCTTCTCCTCTGGCGCAACCACCAGATTGCCCAGCGCATCTTGCAGGGGCCCCACATTTCCTGGTGCCTTCTTCATCCTCCCTATATATTTGAAAAAGGACTTTTTATTATCTTTGATCTTGGACGTCAGTCCTAGCTCTATGTCCGCCTTAGCTTTCCTAACAGCCCCCCTACAGGCCCGAGCAGTGGAGGTATAGTTTTCTTTGGAGATAGCACCCCCTTCCACCAGGTGTACGCCGACTTTGACAACCAGGCATTCCCGGAATTAGGTTTAGTTGCTTATAGTGTAGCATTTTAGTAGGCCTTAATACTTCCCAATACAATACTTAATTAAGTATTAGCATAGGAGAAGTAGTATGGGACATAAACCAGAACTAAGTCCCCCAGTGCAAATATATGATGAAGATGTTACTAATGTACCTGAGGTATACCAGGGGAATGAAAGGTCAGCTGCAGAGGATGTGGGCTTCATGGTCTGTCATAAATATATAGGCATATTGGAACCAGCACAGAGCTATCTTGGGCCAGGCCAAGCAGTGCTGCACTGTGTGGGGGACACAGGCAAAGGGAGCCTGAGGACCCAGAGCAACCTATAAGTAGTCAGGGAGTCCAGACAAGGGCAATCAGAAGTGGTGCCCCAAGACATGTTGGACTAAGTCTATTACCCTAGTAAGGGGGCTCAGCCCACACCAAGGCATTGGTGCCCTGCCTGGCCAATGAGCCCGAGTGATTTGAGTTTAGTGCTTTTGAGTTTCCTTCTAGTCCTTTAAAGAAGAGGCACAGGTACTTCCCCACATGAGTCCAATCCTCATGCAGCACCAGGAAGGGAGCAAACCAAGTAGAAATTTGACTCATCATCAAGATCTGACAACAACACCCGAGTGGAAAGGGGTGGGGTATACGGGAGGAAGAAACCCACAGAAGCACAACACAGACCTGACTGCACTAAGTCCACCAAGCGACCACAGGTACCACCTCCCCATAATGAAATACTCAGCTTATAGGAACAGCAAGTTGTGGTAGGCAAGAGGAGGAAAGTGCCCTGCTACCAGGTGAAAAAAAAAAAAAAAAAAAAAGATGCACCTCTCAGCAGCAGCTTTCCGGACATGAACCTGTCACAGGAGAGTTTTAAGGTGGGATTTGAGGTAGACTAAGGAGATAGCTTGGCAGATGTTTATAAGGGGCAAACAAGGGACAGCATGAAAAAAAACCCATGAAGACAACAAGGGGGAGCCGGAGAAGGTGGGCAAAGGCTCAGTCCTGAGTGAGAGATCATAAGAAGGGTGCGGATAGGCATAAATGGGCTTTGGAAGTGAAAGCAAGTAGTTTGTTTGGTGTGATAGACAAGAAGCAGCCAGGGGTTGGGTCTGGGGTGGGTTTTTCCCAGCTGTGCCTGCTGAAGCAATTCCATTTTGTAAAAAGAATTGCATTCCTTGGGCTACAAGGAGGATATCATGCATTCAATTTTTTCATGAAAAACGGTGGAAAGTATTCGGCCCAAGGAAATGGGAAAATGTCTGAAATCTCAAACTTCCATGAGTCTGAAAAACAACTGTTCTCTCACCACCTCTCTTCTCTTTATAGTCTTCAAAGGAAAAAGAAGGCTTACTATTATGTTTTACCATTGGACTGGGATTTGAAAGTCCTGGGTTTAAGAACTGGTTCTGCCATAGGCACTGTGAATCCCTGAATTTCTCTGAGTTTCTGTTCTCTACCTGTAAAAATGGAAATTAAGTTCTCTTTATCCACCATACGTCTTGTCTATTTAGTTTGGGACCTTCTCCTGTTGTGTGCCTGTACGTTAGGGCCATGAACATGAGGAGGCCTTCTGGAAACTACTGTAGTGCAAATATTAGTGTTGCATGATCTGCACTGAATTTTAAGTAAAAGTACCAAGAAGCTTGGAGTTGGGAAATGCAACAATCTACTGAGCCAGCCATATTGAAGATGAATCAGTTCTTTTCAAATTTCTTAGTTGTTATAGTTTTCTTTTTCACTTAAAGAAAAACCTGGGAGAGTTGGAGAACTAACAGAAAACCCATTTCTTTGCAACATCTCTGACACTGTGGCATTGGTGACACGTAGTGGGTGTGGGTATACGTGCACCCCACCATGACACTGCCGGCAGTGTCTGTGGATGGTCACCGACCACTGGTCAGTGCTCACTACCCACCCCTCCCCCCAGGTGCGGACAGCGTTGCGGCTGCCTGTGGCAGCTCCCCAGTTGCCTCCACCATGCTCCCACCACCGCCTGTGGGAGTTCGCCATGCCTAGCCAGCCTCCAGGGGCACACGGTGTTCATGCTCTGTGGTCTGGAATAAATCAGAGAAAAGTCGTGCTACTTGTGGCCTACAACAGGGTTTCTGCCTGAGACCTTGACTCCGGACAGCACTTAAGCATGTGCTTAAGTCACTTGGATTCCTGACTTATTCAGAAGTTTGAAGGCCTCCCGAGTAGGAATGCTTTCCTGGATCAGCATGAGGGGTGGTGGTGACATGAAAAGGAGCTTAGCAACAGATTTTGCTCCTTCTGAACATGAGCAAAATGTGGCTTTATCTGCTATCATCTAATGCCTGCTACTGACTATAGCATACCTCCTAGCTGATGCTATTTCCGTAATTTGTAGAGTTGGTAAGTTATCTGGGTCCAATTTGGAATGGTGTCTCAACTGCTGTGGAAGGTTTTTTTCCTCCCACTATTTTTACAAATGGTGTAATAATCTAAATAACTCATCTATACTAATACAGGTCAGACATCAATGATATTAATAGCATGTATAATGGAGGAATGGTAGACAGATGTTCAAGTTAAAATTGAGATAGCACATCTACAATACAAGTGCCTGCTTTAAATTACTTTAAAATTTGGAATAATTTTTTTCCAGGCTCAAATATGACATGATGATTTTTTTGGTTGAATGTTAATATTTTCTTTTTTGGTTGGTTGTAAAATAGAACAACATTTTGTTTTCTTCTTTCCAGATTCTCATTTGTTCTTGGATAACTCAAGAACAGCTTTTGTTGTTCAAAATCAAATTTGGTAAGTGATTAGTCCTTAATAAAGGCTGTAGCTTTGCAAATGCAAGATGCTGAATTTAAAATGTGCTAAAGTGCATCAGTTTGGTAATGTCCAGATCATCATGAAAATAAAAAGCCAGTTGACTTTGATTATTTAGTTTGATGTTTAATTAATGTTTTTCAAGACATTTTTTTCAAATGATTTTGCTAAATCAATTAGAGCAGTTGCCATTAGTGATCACTTTAGTCCAGGTGGTAAGACAGTTCTCTCAGTATAATGCTATTTTTCCATGTTCATAATTTTCAAAAAAAAACCCTCTCAATTTTTGATCTGACACTTGATTTTTGGCAACCTGTCTGAAGATGGACTTTTAAAAAAATAACTTTGGGAAACAGGGAGCTAGGGAATATTAGCTTCTTCCCTGCGTACATCCAAGAGTAAAATCTTTTAATATCTTTTGAATAGTCTAGTCATTCATTCTGAAAAGAGCTACAGCAAAAGTGGCTGATACTTGAAATCTGAAACTTGGCTTAGAATATGTGCCCTGATCCAAAGCCTAGTGATATTAATGGAAAGATTCCAATTACCTTCAGCCATGGCTCAGGACTACAGTCTCTAATGTGGTAGTTGCCTTTTCATGTTTGAAACAAAAATTATTTGATTCAAAGACATGATGTTTTAACAACGTCTTTGTTCATGTCCAGACATTGGCATGTTATGCGCTTACATGTTCTGAGCCTGCATGTTCATTCTCTATGCAGAAGTAGTATGTATTATTACTGCATGTAGTATTACTGGAATAGACATTTATAGTGACAGAGATATTGCTTTGCAGAAAGGAAATAAGCTACAGTGGCACTGTCTATATCAGAGATTGTGCCAATTTACTTCTACTTGTAAAACAACTATACAACTCTAAACCAGTGGTGCCAAACCTTTTGACCCTTTTCTTGCTTATTATTATGGTTGTGAAATGTATACCATAAAACATATACAAGACACGACATTGCAGCTCTACATATTGATGCTATTATGGAAACCGTAATTTTTTGCATTTACTGGCTCACTGATTTAAACCAAGTAGCCTTAATGTTCAATTAAAATAGGTCTCTCTACTTATTACAATAAGTATGCATGGAATAAACAGAGTTTAAATTTAGGAAGCCCTAAAAAATATTCATTTACTTCTTGATAAATACACTTACTAATGCACCTAGAAAATGGAGAAGATTGAGTCTTTCAAGATAAACCATTGTGCTACATCCAGTAAGCAAATATCAAAGGCAGCTCAAATGAGGCATCTTAGTTCATACCTTTTCCACAGAGAAATGTTTAACTTAAACTGATCAATATTAGGGAAAAGGACGCAGGCATTATAAAGAGGCCCCTACCTAAGTTCCAGTAATGTTATTAGGCACAGATTTTTTTTTACTGGACAAACTGTATAGTTGGGAGGAATATAGATAAGCTTTCAGGTACCAAATGCCCTTCCCCAGGTCTCTGAGAAAAAAAAAAAAAAAGCAGACACAGCTTGAGCTAAACTGTAGATAGCCTGTTCCTTTAACATTTTTTCCTGAACCATCACGGCTACATCACCCCAATACTACCACAGTAATGCTACCATAATAAGCATCTCTAACTTGATATTGAGACACTGCCATTATAACAACTATATCACACCCTCCTCCCCCTTGTTAACATATTCTATAGAATCATTAATAATCAACGGTGGTCATTTCAGATTTTCATAACACGAGTAAAGAAAACCATCTTTTTATTATTTATGTCTTAGAAAATTGGCATTCTTCTGTAGCATTTTACACATTTGTAATGCAAATGATACAGTTTATGATTTTGGAGAGTAATTGCAAGTGATCAAACTGAGATCAATTCTAGCTCTTACCTTCATCATTTTTTGATTACAGAAAAATAATAGAGCAATCTTTTGTGGCAAAGAACTTAGAAAGACCCCAACAGGTCAGAATGTTTTGACACTATGAATCCTTATTTGAAATCTCTGGGTTTATCTTGTGAATCATATGTAGGTGGTTGAACATAGTGCTAATATTGTATGGTACCCATGACACCCTTAAAAGGATCTCACAACATCCTGGTTGGGAATCACTGCCATAGACTAACTTTGGATTTAAAATGGGGTTTGAAAGGAAGATGCCTGCTCTAATTAAGAAAGTAATGAAACATTGTTTTAAGTATTTAGTTTTAATATAAATATACAGGTTTGTAGCTACCTGGATGGAATTTGAAAGAAAGAGCATGTAACAGGGTGCTAGGGACTCCTGTTAGTTCAAATGAGAAGCTGCAGCAGGGATGTCCACAGGTAGGGGAAGACTGCACATCATGGGCTGGCTGCAGGGGAGTAGGCAGCCAGGGACCCATAGGTTGCAAGGGCCTATTGTGGGGCTAGCTGCCTAGCAGTAGGGGAGTAGGGCAGAGCCATGGTTAGGCAGCAAAGGCACTGGCAGTAAGCTGCCCTGGAGGTGGAGGGGCGCATTTGTGGCCAGTCAAGGGAGAGCACCTGACCAGAAGAGGAGAAGCCAGGGGATATAGGCCTGAGCTCTGGAGGCAGAGTGGCAATGCAGCCCTGAACGTGGCAGGGAAAAGAGCTCCTGCTAACTCAGGCTGGTGAGGACAGACAGCTGCAAGCCATGGCAGGTACTCATGAGGCTGAGAGAGCCAGGAAGTGGGAACGTGGCTTGGCAATAGGATGATGGCCCAGAAGGAAAGTGTTTGAGTTTAAAGTGGTTGCTTGGGTTTTTGTTCTAGTTTATGCTGGAGGACTGGATATGGTTGGAGGGGTGGAAAAAGGAGGCCACAGGGGTGTTTGAGTGGCATGCTAAGTTTTGAGCACAAGACAAAAATCAGGTTGAGGCCAAGAAGGCCAGGGCCTGAACTTGACAGTAGGGGGACAAAAGTGGCCTGAGGCCAAGAGGGCTGGAGTCTGAGCCCAGAGAGGGCAATGCAGATAGCCAGGGCCAACAAGAGGCTGGGACTGAAAGGCCAGGCCAAAGCCACTGGGCTGAGGCTAGCAATCGACAGCCAGAGTAACCTGTAAGCTAAGGCTAAGAAGGCCAAAGCCTATACAAGGGAGTAACTGGCAACAGAGTGATATCTGCGAGGCATGGGAGTGGCTGTAGGGGCAGAAGAAGGTCACAAATAGCCCTTAAGGCAACTGGTGTCTTGGGGCACAGACAGGGTGAGGAGGGCCCCGTTAAGCGCTTGAGGGGCAGGACTGGAATCATCAGGGTCTGGGAGGGATCCACTAGCCGAAACAGGGTAGGGCTCACTCAGGGACCCTGGGGCAGCCTCCTTTCTCCAACCAAAAACAATTCCTTCAAGGCGTGGCAAGCAAGAGGAAAAGGGAGGGTGCTGGAGGAGTCAGAGTGAGGCAGGAGCTATGCAGCCACTGGGGGCATCAAGGCTGCTCCTGGGACCCAGTCCTGTCACACAGCACAAGTTGCAGATGGCAGAGGCAGATCCAGCAGTGCTAGGGTGGGGGGGGGGGGGGGGGGGGGGAGGCGGTCATAGCCCCCTTCAGCTGTGCACCACATGTGCACTGCACTCTCTGAGCTCACTGGGTTGTCAGGGGAATTGCTGCCAGAGCCTGTGTTGGTGCAGCTCTAACCCAGGGAGAGGGCAGGATGTGAATACTGACATGCTCGCCCCACTTTCCCCTGCTACTAAATTCAGTGGCAGGCAAGAGAATTTGAGGGGTGTAAGTGGCAGCAGTGTTCATTCCCTGGGTTTCAGAGCCACACTGAATAGTCAGTGCGCTCACTGTTTATATGCTACACAGCTAAAGATCTGTTTGGCCACATTCACCACCCCACACCCTGGATCTGTCCATGGCAGGAAGGAACACATTGTCAGAGGCACCAGGAAGCTGAACTGTGTATAGATGTTGCAACTGAAATTTTACATGTAAAAAAGTTATCTTAATAAAGAATCAGTTTGCTTTTACAAGCATGGAGTATTTTCACGTTATTACTGAAGCCACAGCATGTGGAACAAAGGTAATGGAATTTCACTCACTTAAAAAGAACAGCATCAGAAGACAGTTTCGCCTGATTGTTGCAGTCACAAGGGAATAGCATGTCACCTGTTTTTCAGATTTAAAAAAAAAAAAAAAATCAGAGGGAAATACAATACTATTTAAGTAAACATTGTTCACGCAACATACTGCACACTCTCCGACTGTACAACAAAACAGCACATGAAACAAATTTCTTGATAGATTTAAGTGTTATTGCTTTTCACATGAACTGTAGTTTTGTTTCCTAGAGAAAAAGAAGTCCTCTTGATGAGCATTTGACAGCTAATCTATCTTCTGTCTAAGAACTCTAGAGATCATTTTATCTTGTATTTGTGTCAAAAAAAAATCCACAAGTAAATTTCATATAAAATGTGAAATCTCCTCTTTACCTCTCTCCTTGCAAGAGTTAAAACATTATAGGTTGAAATCTCAATTTCTACAAAAATATATTTAAAAAATAATTGTAAACTGTTTTGGACAATGATCATGACTATATCAATAAATCAAAATGACTGCTCTAAATAAATAATTTTACTACTACTACTACTACATGTTATCACTAAAATAGTCAGAAATGAACAGATTAATTTGCTATAGCTCTGATCCTGAAAAGACTTCTGCATGCATTTAACTTTAAGATGTAAGTTGTCCCAATTAAATGACTGGACTACTCTCCTGCTTAAAGTTAAGCACATGCAGAAATTTTATGCAGCACAGCCATAAAATACCCTATTAAAAATATTCTGCAATGTGCAACAGCTAAAAAGCAAAGGAAAGAAGGACACTTCCACTGCCCTACCACTGCAGCATCAAGAAATGAGGTTAAAATTAGAGGTGCACCTCTGCCCTCTACACTGACACACATGCGTACATCAGTCCAATATCAGAGCGGCACCGACGTAACGAAAGTTGACTGTGTTGGAAATTGGCTTTTTTTGACTGATGTGGCCAATAATTTGACCAATAAATGCCCTGTGCATGTGCACAGCCACAGAGCAGCATGTAGGTAGTGAGGAGCACACCCCAGAAGCTTGGAGAAATGCATCCAGCTGGTAAGTCTGTTGTGGTGGAAGGGGAAGGGAGAGGGGCAGGAAAGGGACATGGGGCAGGCAGATTGAGGCCCCCACAGTGACAGGAGTCCGGCTGGGGCTGCCCAGTTGGAGCAGGGCAGGGCAGGGTGTGGGATGGAGCAACAGCTTGTCTGGGTGTCCACCCAAGGAGGGCATGAGCTGCATGTGCCCCTGGATCTGCATTAAGCAGAACAGGCTGCCACTGTGGGCTGGGGCTGTGCTGGGCTCTTCCCAGTGGAGGCTGGGCAGTGGCACTGGAAGGGAGGTTGTGGGGGGGCTACGGCAAATTTTGGGGTGGCTGCAGTCCCCCCCTGTGATCCCCTGTCAGTGCCGCTACAGCCTGCCCCAAGCGCAGCCTGCCTCAGCCCCACGACAGGAAGAGCCCAGCAGAGCTCTGACCCAAGCCCACAGTAGCAGCCCGCCCCATGCAGATCCAGACACACATACCCTGCCATGCCCTCCCAGGGTGTGCACAGTGACAGGAGCTGCCCCTTCTCCCTGTGCTTCCCTGGACGAGCTGTGGCTCCATCCCATGCCTTACCCCAGTTGGGCAGCACCTGCCCCAACCCCACTCCCTCCCTCCCTCCCTCCCTCACAGGGGCCTCGATCTGCCAGCCCCCACATCCCTTCCCTTCCCCTGCCCCTTCCACTTACCAGTCAGTCACTGCTCTTCAAGCTGCTGGATTGCATATAGGAAATCAGATCAGAATCAGCAGATATGCCTGCTTAAAAATTGGCTATCGGTATCAGCCCCAAAAATCTCTATTGGTGCATTCCTAGTTAAAATATGATCCATGATGACCATGCCCTGTGCTATAGAGGATGGCAAAAAATCCTAATGGCCTGAACATCCTGTTGATCAGTTTGACCCTGAGCACATGAGCAAATCCATCCAGATGGGTACTTGGTACCTTCTAATTACTCACAGGAGCACCAACGCACCCCAGCTCAAGTCCCACCTCCAGCTGGGGCCAACATTTGATTATTCAGAGAAAGATAACTTCTCCCATTCCCAGAAGCAAATAATGCATTCTTGGATGAGGGTAGAGGGTTCTTTCTGGTCCCTTCAAGTGACAGGCAGAAATGCTGAAGCATGAAATTTCCAGAAACCTCTCACAGAAACTAACTTTCGTTTCCATCCCTTCACCAGAATATCAAATAAACCCACATATGACACATACATATTACTATACCAAGTGCACCAGTAGCCTATCATATACTATACTTCCCATAAACTTATTGCTTCATCTTGAAGTAATTCAGGTTTGGTTTTTTTCAGAAGACTTTTCCAAAACTTCACTCCTCTGATTATTAAAAAACCTTCCAACGTCTAGTCTAAATTTGTTCAATGACCAGCTTGTACTCACAGTTGATCTTGTGCCATTTTATATTCTTTAACTGAAGCAGCCCTTCTCCCTCCCTCCTTAATGCTCAGCCCCAAGTGGATTTGTAAAAAAGGAGTCATAATGCCCTTCAAACTTCATTTTGCTAAGTGAAGCAAGCCATGCCCATACAGTAGACTTTCCATTCCAACTCTCTTGGTATCCCTCCCTACCTTTACCTGTTCCAGAAACAGGTTTCTAGCTTCTTGATGTAGACGTCTGCTTATTTGAGTGTCCTCTCTACTGCCTCTGTGTATTGTCTGTCAGGGTTTCCGTTTTACATTGACATTTGCCTTTTAAGGTTTTTTTGTTCCTTTATTCTTTCTTCTGTTTTATAAATTACTAGCCAATTGCCCATCATGAATGATAGAGTGTTTAAGGAAGTATTTACATGACCTTCGCTCCTCCCCGCACTTTGGAGCCAGCCATGTATACAGCCCTTCCGGCACCACCACTTCCTCTTCTGGCACAGTGGCTCCCTCCCCACCACTGCTGCCGCCCCTGCCTCCTCTCACAGAGCAGCAGGGCTTCCCTCCACCTGAGGGGGTGGTAGCAGCTCCCTACCTCCCACCCACCCTTCTGCCTCTGCTTCCTCCCACAGAGCAGTGGGGCTTCCCTCTACCTGAGGCAGCAGCGGTAGCAGCAGCAGCTCACTCCCCTGCTACCTCCGCCTCCTCCTGCAGAGCAGTGGGGCTTCCCTCTGCCAGAGGTGGTGGTGGTGGTGGTGGCTCCTCCCTCCCCCCTCCGCTCCTCTCACAGTGCAGTGGGGCCCCTACCTCCCTGCCTGAGGAGGCAGAGCCCTCGCAGCCAACCACTGCCAGCCCTCTCGGCAGTGCATGCACAGTTGCCCAAAAGTGTTGCGGACTGACAGACACAGATAGACCAACTAAGCCCTTTATTTTATTAGAATTCTGTTCTTTGATTGCAAACCACCCTGAGCCTCTGCTGGGAAGGACAGCATATAAATCAAATAAACAGTATTGTGCTCAGATTCCTAGGTGGTGCCAAAGCATTTTAATTCTACCTGCTGACTGTGGCCCATTTTTGGAGCACTGTACAACAAGTAGGCCATAACTTGTAAAATTCATCTTCAGTTGCCTGACCACAGTGCTCCTTTAGGGCTGGTTCCTCACATGAGATTTTCTTTTCTTTTCGAAAGCCTATTCCTGGGGCTCTGACCTTTCCCACCCAGCATCACCGTGTGTTAACTCTCTCCAGGGTTTGCAGACTTCTGACAGATGTATGAAAAGATCACAACCTTTTGCTAATGTAGCTATGCCAGCAAAATCCCTAGTGTTTGAGGCAGCTGTGCTGACAGAAGAGGATGTTTGCCAGCTTACCTTATGTTGTTCAGGGACATGGCGTAGCTTCACTGGCAGAAAACCTCTTCTCTTGGCATACAGTGTGTTTTTTGCTCAGGGGCTCTGCCGACTCAGCTATGCCAAGATAGCTGTAGCAGCAGAGGGTCTGTAGCACAAACCCTTACATTGCTACTTATCAGTGTTGCTGGAATGGCTGCACAACCTAGCTGGAATCAAATTGGTCATTGATGCACATTTGCAAATACAGTAGTCAAAGGGCTGGTAGTTGCCTACTGCAGTGTAGGTAAATTGTGTGTCTTTGGTTCTACTAAAGTTAAACTGCAGATATCCTCCTCTTCATTGGAGGATTGATGTCCTCAATCAATATGTACTGCAGCCTCTTCTTTTCTAAGGGTAGCTATGCCAGCAGAACAAAAACTGATTCTGCTTCACACACCCCTTATGCTATTGCCCATTGACTTGGCATTTTTTCTTCTCTTTACCTTATACATTGCTTTTCACAGTAAATAAATTGGACGATGGAGCCCTCATTCTGTCTGTTTTTTCCAGAGTTCCTTTAGCCTCACCATGCTGACCTTTTCTTTAGTAGTACTTCTCTTTTTTTTTTTTTTTCCTTCATCATTTCTCTGGTCAGTTCAGCTACCCTTGGTATTTGAAGATATTTCCTTTGAAGCAGAAGTTCCCAAACTAAGGGTCACAACTAAAACTAGCATTGCAGCAGTTACAAGTGGGGAATCACAAGCCCCAAGGAACCTATAGTTCCTCTGAGCACCCTCATACAGCCCTGGTTTAGGTCTTGATAAGGAGTAAGAGGAAGCACACTGACAGTTACCATGTAACAGCTGAGATGCTGTGACAGGGGGCCACTGAGAGGCCAGTTGAACTTTGGCCTGCCCGCCTGTCTAGGGCAGTCTGCCCTCATTCACCTTCCACATCTTGCTGTAACATTAAATTATTGTAAAGTGCAGGAGGCTGCCCATTTAATGCCCTGATGCCTGGGGCATTGTACACAGCTCTGACCTTCCTTACACCATGTCCCATGCCTTGCAGATGGCATCACCAGTTGGTAACAGCTCTGGCCCAAGGCCGGGCTAAACTCTTCCCCTTGCTGAGCCTCTAGCATTCAACTCTCACAGTCCACCCCCTCTCACAGGGACTCATTCACACTGCCAACTCTCACTGGGCTTCATTCATACTGCCCCTCACTGGGCAACTCTCAACCCACCACAGATCCATGCAGCCCCTTCAAGCCCCACTTGGGCCCTACTCTAAGCAGCCTTTCAGGCTTTCCTACTCACACTGGCCGGCTCACAGGCAGTCCTTCAGACCCTGTGGCCTTATGCCTTACAATGCGCTGAACTCAGCCACTAGCCCCTCTCCAAGCAACTTGCTCATGTTGTCACTGTTCTGGGGGCTGGTCCATGTGTAGCCCTTCAGATTGCACGGGCAACCCTACTCTACACACCCCCTGGTGCAGCCCTTGAGGTCTGCCTGTGCAGACCCTGCTCTACACCCTTCACACACAGCCCTTCAAGCATCACTGTACACCCTATTCTTTGCAGGACTCTACACATACTTCCCCCTCACTGGGGCCTTTTTCTGCCCCCTTACTGGGGCCAACTCTATGCCCCCTCACTGGGGCTTGAGGTCTTACACCACATCAGCTCACGTGTCCACAAATGTGTCTGGCTGCACTGCCTATCCCTGCTCTCAAATTACCCACTGGGTAGTGGGAGTTGGTGTTATAAGGTTCTCCTACCCACCTGTCACTGGGGAGGCAACTGGCCTGGAAGTTCTGGGGAACTACCCCACCATGGGCAGTCCCACCAGGCCATCCATCCCTAGCAGGGTGTAGTTTTCAATCATGCCCCAGGACCAGGAGCCTCCTGCCATCCCCATAGCTTCTGCCCTTACCTCCAAGGATGCTCTGAGCAGCGGCTGAGCTGGGTGGTGTTCTTCTGCCAGCAGCAGACTGCTGGCTCAGCCCTGAGGGCCTGTGTTAAGATGGAGGCTGCTCAGCACCCTCCTCCAATCACACGGCCCTCTTGCAGCCATGTGACTGCCTCATCAGGACTGGCCTGCACCTGCCAGCTGCCCTGCTGTCACTCTAAGCCCTTAAAGTGGCAGGCACCAAAGGTGCTGTGCCACAGATGCATTAAGTCAGAGGCAGCTGTGACACCCGGGGAAGTACAAGCTGCCACAGTGGTGATCATAGTGGTGTGATCAGCCACCATTGCAGTCGCAGCTATTTTTGTGCCTCCCGCACCCCCACACACAGAAAGATAGTACCCAAGGTTACCCTCTCCTCCCAGTTATGCTACTGCATTACGTTCACACCCTATGTTAACTGTGGCCACAGGAATGTTTACCATGGAGAAGATGAGGTGTGGCAAACTCTGTTGCAGACTCACCTAGAGTAATGTGTCCAGCTTTGGGTATTGCACTTCAAAACACAGACAAATTAGGAAGCATCCAGCAGAAAGCAACAGAACTGATTAGAGGTCTAGGAAACATGCCTGACAAAGGAAAGTTGAAAGAACTGGGATTAGTCTACAGAAGAGAAGGTTGAGGGGAGATCTTATAACAACGCTTCATGGATCTGAAGACTATTATATAGAAGAGGGTGGTAGACAATTGTCTAGTGGCAGGAGACAGGACAATAGCAAAAATCTTAAGTAGTAAGAAGGGAAATTTAGGTTGGACTTTAGGAAGAATTTTCTAACTATGAGGATATTTGAACACTGGAATAGATTACCTAGAGAGGTTGTGGACTCTTCATCCACATAAGTTTTTAAAAGTAGGTTAGATAAGCACTCGGATGAGAATCTTGGCTAGGATGATCCTGCCCAGGTGCTTAGACTAGATGACCTCCTGAGGTCCCTTCCAGCCTGGTTTTTCTATGATTCTAGGTCCACACTCTGTAAATTGTGAGTATGGGAATGGTTACCACAGAGAAATTGAGGCGCAGTAAGCCCCTACTCCCTATTAATTGCAGGATGCACTGCACTTCTCTCTGTGGTAATTGTCACTATGCTCACAATTACCCCATGGTGGGTGCACTTACACATGCAATTAGCACAGCTGAATTCATTGCTCCTAGGCACAGTATTTAAATGTGTGCCCAGGACCACAGCACTTTGAATTGGGGCAGTGCAGCTCCAGGGAGGTTCAGGGGGTCAGCCTACCAATGTAGAGCTGCTCCATCATGGCTCAGCTGGGACTGGCTGGGGCATGAGGGTGCTACAGGGTGGGGCTAGCTAGCGGGCATCTGCACTGTAGCACCCTCATGCCCCAGCCAACCCCAGTCACCATTTACATATGCATTGCAGCACACTAAACTCCACCGTTGAATAGTTCTTGTGTCAGGCAGTACTATCCTATGGCAGAGTTAATTAGTTTACTGTGGCCAATAGTGCCATATGTACAGACAGAGGTGCTTTACTGTGGTGCTAACTAGTCAGCTCCACAGTAAAGTGCACATGTAGATGCATTCAGTAACAGCTAAAATGAGACACCTTGCTCCTGAATGAAACCAGGGTAAGTTGTCCAGTTTAGCTTTCACTTACCGTGGAGCAATTGCAGGCACACCGTTATCTCATGACAGCTGTTCCCTGAAAAGTCTCCCCTCTCTGTTAACTCTCTTTCATTTAATCATTTGTCTGTGCCCTCAGACTCTTGTTGGGGTCTGTTTTTTCTCCTCGCTAATTAGGTGGGAAATTACCACACCTCAGATGCACTGTCACAACTTGACATATGTCTGCAACACCCCCATAGTAATTGAAAGCTACAACGGGCAATTTATCCCTATATCATTTAGGGTTAAGGTTCCCCAGTTTAGATCTCTCTGTGGGGCAGGCTATTGTGGAATATCTGAGGTGAGGTAATTCTCCACTCCCTCTTCATTGCAGATACAGATACTGGTGGAAGAGGTGCAGGATTAAATAAATTGTCCTCTAGATCAGCATTTTTCAACCCATGGGTTGTGACCCAAAAGTGGGTCACAAGTATATATGAAAGGGTTGTGAACAAACCTTAAAAATGGATCAACAAACTTAAAAAATGGATTCCCCTTTAAAGGAGAAAAAAGTGGGAAACCGTGTGTTTTCCCTTGCAGGCTGGGAGTGAAGGGCACTGGGTCGGGACTGGCCATTGATGGTTACAAATGGGTCCTGGTACAAAAAAGGTTAATAACCACTGCTCTAGACCAGAGTATCCCTGTTGTACTGCAAGTGGTGCTTCACAAGAGAAGCTGAGGGCTGGTGACACTGGTGTGTAGCTGGTGTCACACACACTGTGCACAAGTAAATTAATGTATATGTGATGGCATGACATTATTGGTTTCTAGGTGGGTCTTACCAGAAAAGGCTTGGAAATTGCTGCTTTAGGATTAGATGACTCTCTCTCTCAATGATCACCTACAAGCTGGAATAATGCAACTAAAAAATGAACCGTTTTTATTACAGAATCTTAAACATCTCTAAACTTGATCACGGTGCCAGACTTTTCAACGCCAGACTTTTCAACTCCATTCATGTGTGTATCTGTCCCCTCTTTTGCTTCTTGGTTTTAGGTAAGACAAAAATAGCACCCCTCCCTCCCCCCAGCACACACATTTTTACATGGTTTCTTTTCAGGAAATATAACATCCCCAGCAGTCCAAGTCTTCCCAGTCTTTCTGCTTTCTCTCTCTAGGTGCAGCTTTGCATTCCTCTTAATCATTTATTTTCTTTCTGTATGTCTCCCTTTACTTGTTGCTGCCACCATGTTTCACATACAATATAACAGTATAAGAGGGTTCCATGCTTATAAAAATTAAACTATGTTTTTTGTAATGAAGACATTTACAGAGCTGCCATAACTACAACTAGGAATCCATCCATTTGCATACAGACTAACTTCTTAGCTAATCCATCTTCCAAACAACTCCCTCACAGTGCTTCTTCCAAGTGATGCCATCATGTGACCTAGGGTACCAAACACCCCTATGCTCCAGGTATATAGCTATACATTCCTTCTGGTCCAGAAGAATATCGGCAGTGCAGTTTCATCGTTCCAAACTAACTTGTAGATTTCTTTTCTATTTCTTTTCTTAAAGGTAGGTGAGACTTTGTGACTGCTGATTTCAAAATTTTGTTTTTACAACTTAAAAAAGGAAAATACTTGAACCACACTCCCACATGCCACGACTTGCTTGGCTGGCTAACTTATAGTGCTAAGAAATGAATCATGGGGCTTGAGAGGTGCTTGCAATAGTGTTATGTCCATCAGTGTCTTTTTTTAATATTCACACAAATCAAAATTAATTTATTACCATACTTCAAAGTATTACCTTTCTATTTGATTAGTTGTCTGGTACACTGATAAACAGATAAAAGACCACCTAGAACTAAGGTTTATGTTCAAGTGGAATGAACATTGTGATCATTGCAAGGTTTTGCTATTATCTATCCAGTAAAATATATAATTAAAGCTTCCATTCATATCTGTCATATTTCTTTTTAATAAATTAGATAATCATCAGCCAGTACATCATGCCATTCCTTTAAGGAAAGGGCTTGACAAGAGACAATGTTGAATACAGACTCAGTAGAGAAGTACTTTATGGAGAAAAGCTTGCTGTATTTATGGCAGGAAAAGTTCAGAGGGGGTTGGAAAGAACTTTTTTACATCCAAAAGCAACACCCAGATGCTCCTCAGGCAGCTCTGGGGTTCAAACAACAGACCTCTGAAAGAGCAAGGGAAGCATTCTGGGTATTGATATGTAAATGTTCACTGTGGTGTATGGCACATAGGAATGGTGAAAGAAAGCAGAATGCAGAGCATATTTATTTATACACCAACACCTAGAATGGTCTAATTCACAGAAGTATTACTTTTTGTTTGAGCTCTGAAACAAGCAGAAAGATTTGAGTGTTGCTCTCAGATGCTCAAAGTTCTTTATATTTTATGTCACCAAAGAAGATCTGAAGAACTGATTCAACAGCAGATGGGTACATACCTTAGGGGCAGGCACTGGTCATAAGTCTTTTTTTCTGCATCCCAAAGTCATGCCCTGTTTATAGGGACCCTCCTACACTGGATTAAAGAATGCCTTATATCAATCATTTTAACTTAGCTCAGAGTGTTCACACAAGGGAGTTTGTGCAGATTTAGTTAAGTCTATTTTAGAACTGACTTAGTTAAAACAATGCAATGCGAGTATTTAGTGAAGGTCTTCAAGCAAAGACAAAAACGGAGAAAAAGTAAATGCTGAGTACAGGACACTTGCTGAATAGCAATAGAGTGAAAGAAAACAGCATCCTCTACTCAGCACCATAGTCCTCGTTCTCATTTATACAAAGGTCCCTTTACATTGCACCGATGAAGCTGCTTAGACAATGGATATTTGCAGTTAGCTGATAGTTTTGAAGAAAAAAAAAAAAGGAGAAAACAAAGTTGTTAGTCAACCTAAAAGGATTTTGTTTTTTAATTCACCAAGCTAAAAAGAAGTTTTGAAGATCAAACAAACCATTTTGTTTCAATGTAATAACTTTAAATTTTTTTGCAAAAACTGGAAGGAAATTAATATACCTAGCAGATAGCACAAGTCAACTGCATCTCTTCTTGTGAATCATTCACAGAAGTATTTACCAAATTCTAGTCTCAGGACAGGTCAGCAACTCTATACCATACCTGCTGAAGACAAAGGGATTGCCGAGTGCTAGTGAAATGCAGAATTGGTCCACAGAATGTATATTATTATTATGCTGCACAATGAGGAAACAATCCTGCTTGACATTCAGATTTCAGACAGTTTGCAGGGACAGCAGCTGGAAAAGCCATCTTTCCACATGCAAAGTAAGCACAGCTTATTGACAGGCCCTATACTCAATCGGGTTAATCATGGGGTTACCTAATGAGTCAGGAGCAAGGAGGTCATAGAAAACTAAACAAACCCCACATGAAAAATAAGAATTCTCTCCATTGCAACTGCTTGCCTTTGAACCCTCTTTGGTAGTAGGCAGCCTTAGGGTGTTTATAGATGTACTCCGGGAGGTGGGGGCACTTTAATTAGTGAGCCGGGCTAATTAAAAGTGCCTGAGCATCACGTATATCAGTGTCCCTGCGGTGAAAAATGGCAGTCAGGTGCTTTGAACTAAAGCTCATTCAATGAACTTTGGTTTAAAGTGCCTTGCCATCATTTTTCAGTGCAGGGATGCTGCTACATGTGATGCTGCAGTGCATTAATTTCCAGTTAATTTCGCTGGATTTACAGCACATTGGAGCAGCCTTGCTGCACGTTTGTAGGAGCCCTAAGAGACTAACTAGCAACAGCCTAGCATCTGATGAAGTAGGCTGGTCACCTACAAAAGCTCATGCCTCTCTAAACCAGTTAGTTTCTAAGGGTCTTGTTACAAGATAATTTTAGGTGGCTCTGGAGCCCTGGATTACACATTAACACCTTTAAGTGGCTTAAAGCACTTGTTATATGGCTCAAAGCTGTGCTGCTCCAGGGCAGGATTATTTTTGATTCAATAGAACCTCAGCAAGGTTATATAAGGTGTGGTTACTCCCCACAGTTGTCCCACTCAAGTTGAAGTCCTCCATCATCCCAGGATGCAATGTCCCCCCCCACCCCCCCCAGTGTTTCTGTGTGTAGCTGAAGATGGTGACAGATCAAGGCTGGTTGGGGCCAGTGGGGAGTGAGGGTGGGGGCGAGGCATAAAAAGCTGGAGCTGGTGCACCAGGATGCTGTTGCAGGGTGGGAAGAGTGTGGCCCACCGGAAAGCTGCATGAGGTGGCACCAAGGAGGTAGAAGGTACTACACAGGTGGCGGGTTTGGTGCTTGCTTGCTGCTCATCCTGATGTGGCACTGAAGGCTCCATTGCTGCCCAGCCAGGGAGCATTGCATCATGCCACCCTGCTGGTTTCCTCCCATGGCACCATGCCATGTCTGGTGGGAGTATTTAGCAGCCCTGATGGTTGTGGCAGGAGGAGGAGGGGAAGGCATTGCCTCATTGCAGCAAGCTACCAGCATGCTGCCCACACCTATGCCAGGCTCCAGAGGAGGCAGGTGACATTTGACAGTTACATGTTTCCAACCCCACACCCCATCTCTCACACTCCTGCCCCTAGAGCAGGAATAAAAGCCTGTCTAAGCTCACCAGCCCTGCTCATGAGGCCTCTAGTGGGAAGGCACAGTTTTGCAGGTGGGAGACAGAGAAGGTTTTAGCCTTAAGGTGTGACTGCTCCAAACTCCAAGCTAGCACTAAGCCAATCAACATTCGTACAGCTCAGTGTAAGGTGTAACAAGGCGCTAAGGTGCCATCTAGCCCTGCCTTCTGCCTGATTTGAGACTAACATGGTTAACAATCTCCCTCTTCTCTTTGGTAATAGTGACCTCTCTGCACACGCATTTCAGTCCTTCCCTAACTGATTTGCTCAGAGTACAACCTATGCACCCCAAGAGAACTCCCTGCCAAGTGGCTGATCAGAGTTCATCTTGCTCTCCCTGGTTTAAGACTACATTATACAGAACAAACAGCTGACCAGAGATTTTGGTAGCTAGGGACCCAGATTAACCAAGTTCCCTTTTGCGGTCTGGAACCAAGGGGAGTGGGCCACACAGAGAGAGGGGGCAGATTTGCATGAGATGCTTTACTGCACAGTAGACTAATCTACTGCACAGTAAAGCAGAGCTGTCTACTGTGAAATAAATTAGACTACTGCATGGTTGGCTACTACCTGTAGATATAGGTAGCATATTAACAGTGCAGTAGTGCATGTGTAGACAGCTGACTGGAAGCCTGGAGCTCCCCTTGGCTGATGTAGGGGGACAGACCAGGGCAGTAGTAGCCCTGAACTGAAGTGCTCCTGATGGGCACATACATAAATACGTTTCCAGGGAAAGCTTAGTTCACTTAGATTACAAAGCATTAATTGCACATGTAGACATGCCCAGGGAGAATTTTGCAAGGAGAGAAGTAAATTGCAGGGAACAGGGATAGAACTGGTTAAAAAACTAAGGTAAAAATGTCCATCAAAATTTTTTCTTTTAAAACAAAGAATAGTTTTACCAAAAAAAGACTTTTAGAAACAACCTCCCCCCCCCCCCCCCCCCCCCAAAACAACTTACTAGAGGATTATGATTTGTCAGTGGTTCAAGGGAAAGGTCTCCACACAAGCCAGGCATATTCAGTATAGGCCAAGAGGATCATGTTTAGAGCAGCAATCTCAAGGTCTTGCTATGTAAAGTTGAGCAGGGTTCATGCATTATTCCCTTGTAGTGGCTGCT
>NW_005843437.1:0-5561 GCF_000455745.1 Alligator sinensis
GCACTGATATCCTGATACATCACACCTGGGTGTCTTAGTATCACCCAAGAGGGGTGGGAGAAAAATGTGTACTTGCTGATCTCCCTTACGGTGACTCAAGCTGGAAATAAAAGTAACTGCTGGATATACTCTGAGCCCAGCGCACCTACACCAAGGAATCCCAGTGATCTGAAGGGGAAAAACAAAATGGTTCCAGTCTGCCATTTTGTTTGTGAGTGAGTCATGTAGCCAGGTCATGACCTTGCTGTTACAGACTCGTTTAAACTAGTTTTTTTCTCCAGTAACAAGTTGAAGACATGTGCAGACTTGTCTGCGTCGTGGCTATTGTTGATTGGTTTATACTGTTGCTATGCTTATGACGTCACATTTTCTATATTACCCCCTCTCACTGCCTATGTTCAGAGTCAGACCTCGTGGCAAAATTCTGAATTCGTGTATGACGCTGACCAGGAATGCTTTATTAAACTAAGTCTTTAAACTTTAATTGGCCTGTTCATGTAGCCTCCGCCCAGCGAACCAGGGGACGAAGTTTTCCAAACATGGATTTTTTTTCATTTTAATGGAGAAACATATGGATTTTCCACTTTTGCAAAGAGCTCTCTGCAGGATGACAGAGTTCCAGCCTACGAGGGGCTGGGGGGAGTGGGAGGAGGGCAGTCAGGCAGGGGGCACCATGTGCACGTGCACACGTACATATGCACATGGGTGCCAGGCAGTTTGAAGAACAGGTCCCGCAGGTAAGTCTGGAGGGAGGGGAGTGGGGATTGAGGCCCCATAGTGAGGGAGGGAATGAATTGGGTAGGGTTGGGCTGGGGCTGCTGCCAGCTGAGGCAGTGTGTGGGGCTTGGGGCCCGGGGCCAGAATGTGCAGCCGCAGGGTCTGGGTGGGGAGCAGGATGGAGCTGCAGGCAACTCATCTCGGGGGGGCAGAGGGAGGGCTGGCTTCCCACCGCTGCGCACACTCCTAAATGATCCAAGAACTGGAGCCAGGCAATTAACAATTATGATATCCCTCCCTGTTTGTTTGGACACTAATCGGCCAACCGTCAAAGAAAAATGCTTTGAAGCTATACAATTAAACGGTATAAGAACTAAGCAAATCTGCCAGCAAGGCGTGTGCAGGCCAAGAAGACACCCTGCCACCCAGCCAAAATGTGAAGGATCCACGCTTTGAGGCTGTACAAGAACTGCCTCCTGCCTGCATTGAGTAAAGATCTCTGTGCAGCTAAGATAATACTAAGGACTAATAGCTAGGGGTGCACTGATATTTTTGGGGCCGATACCAATAGCCGAGTTTTAAGGAGGCATATTGGCCAATACCAATTCGGTTTCTGATACAGTTGTGTGCAGCTGGTAAATCTGTTGTGGTGGAAGGGGAAGGGGGATGGAAGGGGCATGAGGGGGCGGATCAAGGCCCCTGTGGCGAGGGAGGAGTGGGGCTGCGGCAGAGAAGTGCTTCCCAGCTGGAGCGGGGCAGGCATGGGAGAGAGCCACAGCTCATCTGGGGGTGCAGCTCCCACCACTGCATGCACTCTAGGAGGGCACGGCGGGGTGCCCCCAGATCAGCGTGGGGCAGGGCAGGGTGGGCTGCAGCTGTGGGCTGGGGCCAGGGCTGCACTGGACTCTATTCAGGGTGGGCGGCAGCAGTGCTGGGGGGGGAAGCTATGGGAGAGGGGGCTACAGGCCCCGCTAAATTTGCCATAGACTTCCCGTATCCTTCTCCCAGTGCTGCCGCCTACCCCAAGTGCATCCCCAACCCAACCCCCCCACCTGGGAAAAGCCCAGTTCAGTCCCAGCCTGCAGCTACAGCCCACCCCACCTGCACCCCGCACAGATCTGGGGGTACATGCTCCCCTGTCCCTACCGGGGCACACACAGTGGTGGGAGTCGCTCCCTGCCCCACCTTGTGCCCTCCAGATGAGCTGTGGCTCCATCCCGCAAACTCAATAGCACATGAGTGGATAGAGCACTGAAGTCAAGTGTGCCAGGAGCAATCTCTGAAGAAATCCCCTCCCTCTCACTCGGGTCAGCCCAGGTGACCCCTCTCCCTCCTTGCTCCTCTTGGATCAGGCTGGTCAATCAGGTAACCTGGCCAAATAAAATTCCTAGGGGGAGGGAGGAGCTCTCCCTTCCTTCCGGTAGGCACCTGCAAACTACAAGCATGTACCCCAGGCAGCGGCCTGGTGATTTCCGTAAGTAGAAACCTGGAAACCTGCCAGGAGTTATGAATTATGTACAGGCAAGTTGCATCTTAAAAGGGTTACTGGATACAGTCTCTGTAAAGACTCATGTTGCTTTTGTTTGCTCAAAGTGTATTCTGACTTCCTTATCCAACCCCCTCCCCAGAGTTACATCCTGAATTGCTGGGCATGGAGAGAGGGAAAAGCCTTCTACCCCCTGCCCGGCCAGCAAAGATTTTCTTTTTCTTTTTCCCCCTCAGTTCTTCCTGATGCTATCTAGGGATGCTTTGGGCTGAAAGAAGCACCCAGAAATATTACTGTGGGCAAAGCACCCCCAAGGTTTGCAGGGGTCTGTGTGCCCTGGGCTGCACAGAGACGTGCCAGAAACCAGTGCCCGGGTGGTGGCAGTGTTCTAGGCTTGTGGGGGTTCTTCCCCAAAGGAGACCCTCAAAGCGAGGTTTTGGGCCTGGCACAGTGAGGCAGGTGTTTCTGTGTAGTAGTGCCCACTACTGTGCCACCACACCATCCACTACAGGGTCTTTACCTCTTACAACGAGGAAGGTTTTGCTGATGGCACAACCCAATTCATTGGTGGCCAGCACCTCATATTCTCCTTCATCTTTTGTTGTGACACCTAAGATCACCAGGCAGCAAACACCGAAGTCATTTTTGCTGAAGAAAGTGGGGTCCTCCAAGAGGTTTTTGCCATCTTTATACCATGTGACCTTTGGCTTGGAGTGGCCAGTTACTGCACAGCTCGTACGACAATCAAATCCAGTGGTTACCACATGGGGCTTCAGCTGCACAAGGAATCTTGGAGGCTGATTTTGATTCACACCCCTGTACTTCGGTAGTCGAACTCTGAATTCAGCTGTAAGAGACATAAAACCTACTCAGGGACTGATCCGTAAGTTTAAAGTCTGGGTGAAGGAATAGTCTCCACTTACAGCAATTAAATAACACTGACATGAAACTTCCAAGTTTGGGGCTTCTACAGGTCAAATGGGCCATCAAATGGGCTAAGATACCTAGCTCCTGCTGCCTCGTGCCTCCCGAGGTGGGGGAGGGAGGGCATGGCAACTGCCCGCAGGTGGTGGCAGCAGTGTTCGCATTGGAGGTGTGGCAGTAGTGAGCGAAGACTGCCCACAGGCGGCTGTGGCGGTGTTGGCGGCAGGGGCAGGGGGTGGAAAACACCAAGTGGTGATCGGCGACCGCCCACAGACGCCCCCAGCAGCATTGGCAGTGGTGGGCAAAGGGGGTGGCAAGCGCTGAATGGCAATAGGTGACCGCCCGCAGACACCACTGGCAATGTCAGCAGTGGGGGGATGAGGTGGCGAGCAGCGACAGCCCGCAGATGCTGCCATCAGCGGCCAATCTCAGTTGCCAATGTCCTGCTGGATTCCATAATTTCTTCTTAAGATTTTCCAGGCCCTCATCATTCACGCTGAGTCCTTGGTTTCTGCAGATTTTAAATCTCAGAGTTTTCTGGAAATTATTTCTCTTAGAAACTTTTATCATATGAGTGATATAGGTTGGTGGTAAGGTGGGAATGAAGAAGCCTAGCTGATCTGTAATCGTGCCAGTCCAGCAGGAGATAGACCTCCTTAGTCAATACAATTTTCTTAGGGTATTTCAATGTACTCTCCTCCTGAGAGACTGCATACATAAAGGATTGGGACACAATGGTATTGTGTATATTGGGATCCATTCACAAAAGTGCACTGATAACATTTTTAAACCCTTTTTACCTTTTTCCTTTTGAATGCTCCAGGGCTGCACAGTTTCAGGTGGATCACTGGATCCCATGTAATTTTTTGCCACAACCCTGAAGTAATACTTCAAGCCTGGGATGACTTTGGTGAGGGTAAACTTGTTAGTGTAGATCAGGTCACCCACCACTTGCCAGCGGCCATTTCTGGAGTCACATTTTATGACCGTATAGTAGAGGTTACTTTCCCGCTTCTCAGTTGGTGAGGGCTCCCATGTTATTGTAACTGTATTGGGGACATTCTCTTGTAACTGAATAGGACCAGGCGACTCTGGGATATCTGTAAGATGAAATCAAATATTGTCAGAGGAGTAGAGGAAAAAGGTACAGTTGAGTTATTATAACAATTCTGTAATCTCATCAAAATTATTAGGGGCAGACAGTCTAAAAACTGTGGCTAGATAAACTTCATTAGAAGGGAAGTAATTCTGATCTTTTCCTAAATATGCAGGCCACACCACCTAACAAAGGAAAATTTGCCATTAACTACATTGATGTTGGGTAACACACCAATATTAAGACTCTCTCTTCTTATGGATAAAGGTAGATTATGAGCATTGGTACAGCTGTGTTTATTATCAATGTTAAGGGTGTAATTAATAGTGCTATAATAATTATGATTGGACATTGCTATCTTGTTCTATTATTGACTGACGTTCACAGCGCATGGGTAGGACAACAGGGTCTATTACCTGACCCTCTCATGGAACATGGCTTCGCCTACATGGGTGCTATGGGTCAGATAACAGCCTATAATTTAATCAATCTCCTTCAATAATCCATAGGTCTGCCCTAGATGATCCCGTGGACTGAAGTTTCATGGAAGATTGTAGTCTTCTTCCTTGACTGTAGTTCTTAACTCCACCAAAACTTGCAGTGTTTGTTTTATTTAATACCTTCTCCCTTAGCATCTGTTCTACAGGTTACCTGTGACTTGGATCTGGAAGCTGAACGATTCTCATTTCCCCAACTCATTTTGGAGCAAAATGGAGTAGATCCCACTGTCTGAAAATTCAGCTGCTGGAATCACCAGTTGAGTGTGGCCCCGTTTGGTGGTTGTTATGGCCTTTCTGGGTAAAGAAAGCCCATCCTTTAGCCAAGTCACCTCAGGAGCTGGAGATGCCTATTAAACAGGAACAGTATATGCAAACAATCTGTTTTTCCCTTTGTATTTGCATCTGGTACACCTCCATCTTCCTCACTTTAGCTCCCAGATATGTTGTTAGTCCTTTCTTGTTTCTTTTACTTTGTTGCCCCAAAGGCTATGGACAACAAAAAGTATGTTGCCTTGATATGCTTCTATACTACCAAATCAGACAGAAGACATTGGTTCAAAACAGACAGGTATGCAAAATTATTTCTATTAAAGGCAACTTCTGTTTTTGGAGGGGAGAGGTGTCTTCTATGCAGGGTCACTCCATTTTCCTCCTAGGACCTTGTCCATAAAATGTCATTTTACAGTGACTTTCAGTGAAAGAAACCTGGAGGCAGAGGTCAGTGTAGAATTGACAAATTCCACCTTGAGATCAGCCCGCAGGTTTGCTCCTTTCCTCGCACAGGCTACAGAATAGATTGTTCAGGAAGTTCTTCCTAATGTCCTACCTAAATTTCCTC
>NW_005843437.1:5683-13125 GCF_000455745.1 Alligator sinensis
CCTCCCGAATTCATGGTGGAAATGGGCTGCACAGCGGCTCCTTTGGTTCCCCTGTATGCCCCGCACCACTGATTGGCAGAGGGGCCACACTGCTTGCCGCTCGCTCCTAATCAGCGGCAAGGCAAAAGCCATAGTTTTAAATATGTTGCCATTTTTGCCACTTGCCGCTGATTGGCCGAGGGGCCCTGGCAGCCCCGCTGTCTATTGCTGACCAGACGGGAGGCAAAAACAGCACCGTATTTAAAACCACTGTTTTTACCTCCCCACTGTTCTGTGCCTGAACAGTGTATGTGGGATGTGGCACTGCATGCAAGCAGATGTGTGCTGGTGTGGTCTGTCCGATGGCCATCGAAGGTTTGAACAAGGAACGCCTGCAGCCGGGACTCCAAGGAGGGAGTCGGAGAGCATGAGCACAGATCGAATGCAGAGTGAACGAGGGCTCAGAGCAGCCAATATCTCATCCGTGGGTCTGTGTCTGTGCCTGAACAGTGAGTGGATGCAAGGTGAGGGTCTGGGGAGGTAACGCTCTGCAGTGACTGTGCAAGGCTGTTAGAGGTGCGGCTGCAGCAAGTACCAACAGCAGGTCAGAGCTTGATATTGATGTCTAGCACCCTCTCTTGGGTGAGTACTGGTTATGGATTGCTATTCTTGCACATATACTGCGTTGTTGCAATTGATATTCAACTGCTGTTGAATTGTTGTCATTTGTTGAACATAGTTATTGTTATCATCCCTCCATGGGGGTTGGACTAGATGACCTGGGGGTTGGACTAGCTAGATGACCTCCTGAGGTCCCTTCCAACCCTTTCTACGATCTTGTGTAGTTTCTTTATTCTTAATTAAGTATTTCCGGTCAGGTTACAGCCAGGCTGCAGGCTAACAACGTGATGAAAGTTGGGGCTCTACCCCTGTTCATTTACTGGGCAGTTTTGCTAAACTGCCTCAATTAATCAGTTAATTAGCACCCTGCCTCAACACTACTAGTCCTGGTACAAAATTCTACCTTGCAAAAACCTAGGACTAGGAAGGTTTTAGACAAAAGAAGGAATCTCCCATGCCTTAGCCCAAATGGCTGTGACATAGGGAACTTGTATAAGAAAGAGAAGATGCAGCTTCTAGGCTCCCCCATCACCCCCAGGACTTTGAACAAGTCTCTCCTACCTAATCCAGAGGTGATTTGACCCTAAATCTCTCTAACTTCTCACCTAGGTCCGCAAAGGTATCTGATCCAATAGGCATGCTCTGAGCATGGAAAGCATGCCTACCACACAGAAGCTACAGTTGTTTCACACAAGAACTTAAACAGAGAAGGAGCTGCTGCCATGCACTTTCTACATAATAGCCAAGAGGGTAGTGCCCTTGCCCAGGAAGCAAAAGGCTGTTCTACGTCCTCTTCCACCCGAGGGAACTTGTCCATAACTGGCTAAGCCCATTCTCTGCACTTTCCACTGAAGCTGGAAACACTGTTCAGCCAAGAATCCAAGGCCGCTTGTACACGTGACAGGGATTTAGACCCCTAAGTTGAAATGGTAGGTTTTTAATTTTGACTATTAAAAACCCACCGTTTCAGTTTGGTGGCTTTTGTCACTGTTACAGTGAAGTGCCCAATTCTTTTTTTTGTTTTGCAGAGCCTGCCCGCATTTCCCATGGCTGGGGAATAAGCTGCTGGCGGGCTGTCTCTCCCAGTTCGTGATCACACCAACACAGCCAAGTTATCACCTCCAGTCACCATGCACACATTACCTAGGTGGAAGAAAAGGCAGGGGTAACAATATTTAGCAGCCTATGTACACCCATATCAAAAAGAACCCCAAATCACAAAGCATGCATCTCATCTGGCTCATGAACGGGCCTCTGCTGGAGATGCGATGCCCTGAACAGACCACAACAGGTGGTCTTCTGTAGGTGCAGGCCAGAGGTTATAACCCCACTCCACTCCCCATCATGCTGTGGCCCAGAAGTCTCTGCCCCTCAAAGCAGCCAGCTGCCTGCACTCACCCGCAATTCAGATTCCTGACCTGTCCCCAGTGCGGGAAGCTCAGAAGCTGTGGAACAGGCTCTGCAGTGGAGAGGACAGGCAGTACAGTGCAGCTCCCTGCCACCAATCCTTTGTGCAAGGTCGTACCGTTGTGGCCTGCAGGCTGCTGACCGTTGGACTAGAGGGCTGCTGCAGTGCAATAATGGATGTGGTGTGGGTTAACCATCCCACCTCCAAGCTATGCAATGGTAAAGCAGAAATCCTCCCAAGTCAGAGCAAAACAAGAAAACATGAACCCATAAAGCAGACTATCCATTCAGTTGTATCAGCACCAGAAAGAGACTTCCTACTGCTGGGTGGATTGTCCAGCAACTGTGCACCTCAGATCACTGCAGTTCCAAGCACAGATGCTGTAGCTGCTTTTCAGTGTTTCCCCAAGTATGTAGCATTTGAGAGGCTGCTGCTTTCTCGCAATGACTATGATACACCTACACAGTATCTCACTCCGTCAGTCACTTCACTCCCCACCTTTATTCCTACTGTCTATACCAGGGTTGTCCAACTGCCAAGGACCTAGCGCCTGCACAATCACCGGACACACCAGCAGGGACTGTACTGGTGACAGCTGTGCTAGGGTGGGGCACAGCCCTGCTGGGCTGCCACCCTACAGAGGCTCTCCCCCTTGTCCCTGCAACAGCATTGCATACCCAACGCTCAATGTATCCGGTAATTCCAATCTATAACTGCTGATTCAATGACATGTCTAATAGATGCATCTACTAGTTCCCCACTGCAGAAAGTAAAAATCTTATGATTAATTGTTTTCATTCAAACTGTGTCAAATAACCACATTGATTTTACCCACCATAATTTAACTTATACTTTTAGTGTAGTAGCTGTATCCTAAAGAAAGATTCTAATTTAAGGTATCTAAAATAAACTGTGTCAAATAACCACATTGATTTTACCCACCATAATTTAACTTATACTTTTAGTGTAGTAGCTGTATCCTAAAGAAAGATTCTAATTTAAGGTATCTAAAATATCTGTATAACACATAAAATTATCTAATGCAGTTGTGGTCAGTGGATGAAAATTCAAAGGGAGGGTGCTTAGTTATCATCTATTAGCAAATCAAGAGGAACGTCTTACTCATTAAGGCACAAGTGAATGCCCTGAAATATAAGCTTCACTCACATTTAGCAGCTGATCTTATACATCCCTGGAAAAGGGCCAATGTGGTCCCCATTTTCAAGAAGGGGAGAAAGGAGGACCCGGGCAACTATAGGCCAGTCAGTCTCACCTCCATCCTTGGCAAAGTCTTTGAAAAAATTATCAAGGCTCACATTTGCGAGAGCCCGGCAGGACAAATTATGCTGAGGGGAAACCAGCACGGGTTCGTGGCAGGCAGATCGTGCCTGACCAATCTAGTCAGGTTACAAAACACCTGGACGCAGGAGTAGGGGTTGACGTCGTTTACTTAGACTTCAGGAAGACCTTCGATACGGTATCCCACCCCATACTGGTGAACAAGTTAAGAAGCTGTGACTTGGATGACTACACAGTCCGGTGGGTGGGAAAGGATTTTGTGGGGTTGGTGCTTGCAGGAGGAGAGGCCCAAACTGGAGCAGGATACTCAGCAAAAGAGAAAAAGGGAAAAATACAAGCTCCTCTCCCATGCCAGCCACACCCTTTCAAATCTAAGCTTTGCTCAGATCTTCAGTCTTCAGTGGTGTCCCCGTGTCCCTCCCCAACCCACTTGAGGGGGTCATGCCTGCCCGTCTGCAGGGAGGGAACGGCAGCTGCAGGCCTAACTGCCCCAGCCAAAGCTTTGGGGCTTGAGCTGCAGCGCCCCACTAAGACTGGGACTTCCTCCAACCCCCGATGCAGCAAAGTGCAGATTAGGAGAGAGCAAAACTGAGAGAGGATCAGCCTAGCCCCGCTCTGCTCCTTCCAGCTCTCCAGGCCTCCAACCCCCGATGCAGCGAAGTGCAGATTAGGAGAGAGCAAACTGAGAGAGGATCAGCCTAGCCCCGCTCTGCTCCTTCCAGCTCTCCAGGATACTTGGACATAGCTGAGACGCTGGGCAACATTCCCTCTCTCCCAGCAGACCCTGTCCTCCAGGAGCAGGGGCTTGATAATATGTCAGCCTAAGAAAGACTGTACTTTGCAAAATACACCATACCCCCTTTGCAAAAGAAGAAATAAGTGCTGCTGGAAATCCCACTGTCCATTACATGCAAGACATAGGGTGAGAACAGTATCTGTATGTGAACCTTTCAAAATAGAAAGACCAATGAAAACACAAACACAGAATATTATTGCAAGAGCTTTATCTGCTGCATTGGGACAGCAGCAAGAGGTACCGCTGGCCTATGCCAGGCAACCCTCAGGGCATTCTCCTACAATTCAAGGAACAGAGAAAGGGTTTACAAGAGACTTACTCTGACAGCTTGCTTGTTGGCCCTGGGAAACAGGGCAGCTCTAGATCCAATGGGAAGTCAGGCAATGGGCTGGATCAGGCATCCTGCTCTGCCTATGTGCTCTGCACATGGAGTCTGTAGTGCTACAGCATCCTCACCCCTCTGTAGTTCTCTCCGCGGATGCCACTGCAAACACCTGGCCTCACTGCAATTGTCCTGGGCTTGACCTAGTGTCAGAAAGGGGACAGGAAAAATCAATGGAAGAGACTTCTACTGCAGGGGGGAGAGGGTTTGGGATAGGCTCATGCCGGACGCAGGTACGTCCCACCCCACCGGGTCCCGTCACACCATGCCACGACCTTATTGTTTCCACTGGGAGAACCTGCACTTGCCTGGAGGTGGTGATCAGTGGGTCCCTGAGGGTCCAGGTGTGACTGCATTGACATGACTTCTTTGGAGCTCCTCCTGCCCTACAGCCCAGCCTTTTCTACTCGGGTCTTATACGATGAGGTTGTCTTTTCTCCTATGCTAGCTGCCTGATAAAATTGAGACTGCAATGATTATGCTGTGATTCTGCTTCTGCCTTTTATGTCCCAGATCAGAACTAAACAGGGCCCACATAGCCAATTGGCAAGTCTCCACCGTTCGGCATGGCACCAGTTCCTTCAATGTAGCTGGGCCGCTGGAGCCGCAGTGCCAAGGTGAGTCGTGTGGGGGTCTGTTACGAGGTGACATGAGAGTGAGGGGGACAATCTCAACATTAGGACTAACTAGGACCCTGTGTTGGATCACGCAGGCCCAACACAAGGAGACAAAAGAAGAGGCAGCAAAAACCTAGAAGCAATGAGAAAGCACTTACATGCTCAGAGAGCCAGAGGCACCAACGCTGTCATCCCGTGGACCCATCCCGGATCAGCGATGGGAGGATGGAGAGAGGGGAGGACAGGGGTGGACGGGGAGGGGAGGAGTAGCAGCCTTCAACGCCTGAGGGCGAAGCAGCAGGACAATATCCACACAAGGTTGAACCTGTGGGAGAAGGGGCACAGTCAGGGCAGGGTCAGGGTGGCGTCCAGGCCAGGTAAGAAGAAACTAGTGCAAGTGGGACAGGGTGGATCTCAGGCCTCTGCTCACCCCCAGGGAGCAACCACGGGGTAAAGGAGAGTCTCCCCAGCAGGGAGCAGCACGTGGCTCTCACACGTGGCTGAGTGGGGCTTCCTGTCCCCAGCCGGCCTCACACCTGGGCCAGAAGCTCGGAGCCCCAAGCCCCGGGGTGAAGGCCTGGCAGCGGGGTCCTCAGGCCCAGAGGTGGACGATGGGGTCCACCCCAGGAGATAACCGGTCCAGACAGGGCACCAGGGCCCTGGCAGAAAGCCAGGACAGGTCATCCTGACCAGCCTGGAGGCAGGAGGCACCTGATCATCATGTGGGCTGGGGGGACGGCCCCTCAGGCCTGGGACCCACCGAGGTGTGGCAGGACACTCACCTCCGTGCTGCTCGCCCTCTTCTCCTCCTCCCCTCTGCCGCAGTGTCAGCACTGGGGGTGGGAGGCAGAGACATCGGTCACCTCGCACACACCCCAAGCCCATGCCCAGGCCTCCGCTCTCTCTATCCCTGCCTCCGTACCAAGGACTGGCCCTGGGTGCCCTCCCCCAGCCATCTCCCTTCCTGCCTCTGTGCTGACCCCACCTAGACTTGGCTCCTGGCCGCGATCTCGATGTACACAACAGGGACGGCTCCCAGCACACAGCGCCCAGGCCTGCAGCGCCCCTGCCCTGGCCCTGCCCACCTACACACCCAGGGCGCTGGAGGGAGTTTGCAGGCAAGGCACTTTCTAAAGACACACTAGTCATTTCCCCTTTGCTCACCTCTTCCCTCCCAAGGCCTCCAGAGCTGTCCTTCGCTCCCCTCTTCCCTCCCAAGGCCTCCAGAGCTGGGAGGGAACCCAGGGGTGCTGGCCCTCGACCCGTCCTTCTCCCATCCTGTGAGACCCTTCCCAGGACCGGGAACAGAGTCCTGGCTCCAGCCCCCACCCCAGCTCCCCTCTCTGACCCCACGCTCACAGCCTAACACTAGGAAAAGCAGCATGCTTCCCAGGTCTAGGGCCACTTATGTTTCTGGACTCACTCATGGATTTGGACTACATTTGTCTGGGAACACAAAACCTTTCTTTAAAAACCAAAATGAAATTGAACTAAATAACCTAGGAAAAGCATCATACCATTCCCCCTGTGCTTTCTTTTTAAAGCCAGAATTGGTCTTGCTTTTTGCCTCCATCTGCGGAAGGGGGTTGGTCTGGCACCCAACATTAGCCAAGCAGAGGCCCTTGTCTGCATGGAGATGTCTAGGTGCCCAGGGCCCTCTGCCTGGGTGCTGGCCTCCTTAGAGAGGAGCATCGTGGGGGTCTGTGTCCCCTCCTCGATCCCCTTGGACGGGGATTTGCTCCTGATTGCACAAGAAGCAGCTGGTCAGAGATGGATCATGCACTGAATTCAAGCCCGACAGCCCCTATGAAGGAAGGACTCCCCTATGTGCAAACACCGCTGCTCCCAGCCCCTCCAGCCTACCCTGCAGCTGGGACATTGCGTGCGACACCCCAGTTCCCCACAGACCCCTGTGAGACCACCTCCTCGTCCCCTCCCTGTCCCCCGCTTATCCCTGCATGGCTGGCAAGCCCTCCTAGGCCATCCCTGCCTGTTGCACAAACCCACCACCTACCTCTCCCCACAGCCTCCTGAGACTTCATACGGCCTGGGGGCAATCCCCTCCCAAGCTGTGGCCCCCACGCTGCCTGAGCACAGGCCCAGAGGTGAGGGACTGGCACCCTGTGCAATAGGCATCATGGGTCATCCCGACCTGCCTGGAGGCAGAAGAGGCCCAGATCGTCACCCAGTTGGTTCCCATCCACCTCATATTCGGGGGCTCACAAACTACCCGTACAAAAAGCACTGTACCTCTCCCTGTGTCCAGCCACTTTTAGACACCGGCGAGCCTTGGTCTGCGTGCCGGTGTCTGTAGTAGCCAGGGGGACAACCTGGCCCCCC
>NW_005843437.1:14509-30750 GCF_000455745.1 Alligator sinensis
GACCTTGTGGCTGGCTATAAGTTCATCACGGGGGCACAGAAGGGAATTGGTGAGGTTTTATTCACCAAGGCGCCCCGCAGAAGGGAATAGGTGAGGCTCCATAAACTAGCAGAGAGCAGATTTAGACTGGACATTAGGAAGAACTTCTTCACAGTTCGAGTGACCAAGGTCTGGAACGGGCTCCCAAGGGAGGTGGTGCTCTCCCCTACCCTGGGGGTCTTCAAGAGGAGGTTAGATAGGCATCTAGCTGGGGTCATCTAGACCCAGCCCTCTTTTCTGCCTATGCAGGGGGTCGGACTCGATGATCTATTGAGGTCCCTTCCGACCCTAACATCTATGAATCTATGAATATATTCAGTGTAAGTAGCTAAAACTCAGGAGTTAGATGAATACTTAAGACCCTTGCTTTACTAGAGTACCGAGTGAGGGGGAGTTTGCCTGGTAACTCTTTCTCATCTTCCTTCACTGTAAGCTTGGTGAGAGGAAGCAGGGAAAAAGGAACCTTTTGGAGCCAAGTAGCAGTGAACAGGTCAGCTTATAGGTGAGTTTGCTAGGGAAGGTCTGCTTGGAAGAGGGGCAGGAAGAGAAAGGCAGCGGATTAAGAAACCCAGAGAAATGGCTGGAGGATATTGCAAAACCAAAGCCACTGCTACTGCTAGCACTTTCTCTGCTTGCACCTCTGAGGTGTCTGTCCAGGCAGGACCACTCACCACTGAGGCTACCACCCAGGTCGTGTTTTGCTGCTGTGGAGAAGCAGCTTGCAGGTTCATTCCAGTGAGAGCCAGGTGGGGGAATGCCTGAGATGTGAGCAGTGCTCCTGGTGGTGACCCTCAGGGAGCCGGCAAGAGAGCTTCAGAAGGAGGGGTCGAGGCTCTTAAGATCCTCCACCATGAGGACTTCATCGATTCAGTCCTGGAGGAGACCTCTAGGACTGAAAAGGAAGGACTGCCACAGGCAGTGCTAGTGAAAGAAGAGGACATGGATGCTCAGGAAGTTGAAAGCTGGAAACTTGTGAACTCTGGCAGCAAGCAGAAATGTTCGTCCCCACTTGCAGCAGTCTCTCTGGAGAATAGATATGGAACCCTAGCAACAGAAGAGAAGGAGGAGCATGTTCTGTTGCTGGAAGAGACCAGGCATCCCCAAGGTTGGGAGGATCAATACCAGTGCCACCAAGAGGAAGCAATGGGTGGTGGTGGCAGGAGACTCCCTTCTGCAGGGGTGGAGGCATCCATCTGCCAGCCTGATCTTTGTTTGGGAGGTCTGCTGTTTGCCTGAGCCCAGATCTGAGATGTCACAGAAGGATCTAGTCCTCTGACTACTACGCCATCCTGCTCCTCCGTGTGGGAATCAGTGATACTAATCAAGGACTGTGGGAGCAAGTGTGAAGGGAACAGGTTCAGATGGTGTTCTCAGTCCTGCCTGGGAAGGGGAAGGGCCCAGACAGAAGCAGGTGCATCCTACAGATCAATGCATGGCTGTGCAGGTGGTGTTGCCACCAGGGCTTTGGCTTCTTTGACCACAGGATGTTGTTCAAAGAAGGATTGCTAGGAAGAGACAGGATTCAGCTGACAAAGAAAGGGAAAAGCATTTTTACAGACAGGCTCACTAATCTAGTGAGGAGAGTTTTAACTTAGGTTCATTGGGGGATGGAGAGCGAGGCCCTGAGGTGAAGCAGGTGATCCTGGAGGTAGCACAAGCAGGAGGGAGCAACAGGGGAGGTCTTCTAATTCTTCCTGAGAAAATAGGGCGATTGGTAGTTATCTCAGGTGTCTGTATGTGAATGCATGGAGCCTGGGAAACAAGCAGGAAGAATTAGAAGTCCTTACACAGTCACAGAACTATGGTGTGTTTTGGAATAACAGAGATTTGGTGGGAGCTCGCATGACTGGAGCACTGTCATGGATGGGTATAAACTGTTCAGGAAGGACAGGCAGGGGGAGGAGAGCAGGAGTTGCACTGTATGTAAAAGAGCTGTATGATTGTGCACACTTCAAGTATGAAATGGGAGATAGTTTTAACAGGCCTATCCGGGTTAGGGTCAGAGGGGAGAGCAATAAGGGTGATGTTGTGGTGGGTGTCTGCTATAGACCATCAGACCAGGAGGATCATGTGGATGTAGCTTTCTTCAAACAGCTAGCAGAAGTTTCCTGATCACAGACCCTGGTTCTCATGGGGGACTTCATTCACCCTGACATCTGCTGGGAGGACAATACAGCAGCACACAAGCAATCTTGTACAAGTGTTGTAGAGGCCAGGTAGAGGCCATGCTCTTCTTGACTCTGCTGCTTACCAACAGAGAAGAACTGTGGGAAATGTAGAAGTGGATGGCAACTTGGGCAGCAGTGACCACAAGATGATGAAGTTAAGGCTACCGGGGGGTGGGGGAGGGAAGGGAGGAAGAAGATTAGCAAAGTAAGGACTCTGGACTTCAGAAAAGCAGACTTTGACTTACTTGGGGAACTGATGGACAGAAACCCTGGGGAAATCAGTCTGAGGAGGAGTCTAGGAGAGCTGGTTGTAGTTCCTTGCTGAGGGCACAGGAACAAACCTGAATGCACAGGAAGACTAACAAATATGGCAGACCAGCTTGGCTTAGCTGGGAACTCTTAAGTAAGCTTAAACACAAAAAGGAAGCTTGCAAGAAATGAAGTGTTTTCTGTCCAAGGCAGGGGGTCAGACTCAATCTCCTGAGGTCCGTTCCGACCCTGAAAAGCTATGAAATCTTTGAAAACTCATGGTGATCAGGAGAGATCTTGGAAGACTGGGCAAATATAGTGCCTATATTTAAGGAAGGGAAGAAGGAGGATCTGGGGATCTACTGACAGCCTCACCTCAGTCCCTGGAAAAAAATCAAGGATCAGGTCCTCGAGGAATCCATTCCTAAGCACTTGGAAGAGGCACCGATTAGGAACGTCAGCATGGATTCACCAAGGGCAAGTCATGCCTGACTAACCTGACTGCCTTCTATGATGAGATGACTGGCTCTGTGGATGTGGAAAGAGCAGCAGACATGATATACCTTGCCTTTAGCAAGGCTTTTGATATGGTCTCCCACAACATTCTCACAAGCAAGCTAAGGAAGTATGGGCTGGATGAATGGACTGTAAGGTGGATAGAAAGCTGTCTGGAAAATTGGGCTCAGAGGCGTAGTAATCAATGTCTTGGTGTCTAGGTCGCAGTTGGTATCAAGTGGAGTGCCCCAGGGGTTGGTCCTCACAGAACAAAAAGCAGTGGTCTCAAGTCACAGCAAGGGAAGTTTAGGTTGGATATTAGATGGTCCTGTTATGAGCAGGGGTTGGACTAGATGACCTCCTGTAGTTCCCTTCCAACCATAATTTTCTATGATTGTATACAACTTTTTTTTTTTTTTTGGAAAACCAAAGTCACAATATCTAATTCTTATTGATAATCCTTATGTAGGTATCTTACATGTATGCAACCATTAGATTAGGTATCATGTAGTTAATTACAGTCTTTTTTTTTCCAGATACAGTCATTCAGTGCACAAAACTTTCAAGGCTATTTAACAATAAGGGCATGTTGAATAAGTAGAGACAACCTGTTTGTGTTAGCAACACTCAAAGATGCATTGGGCATACATCAGACTCTTAGATCAGAAAGATTCTATAATGAATAAGTTGACTAATTTTCTGCACTTTGACGGATTTGTTCTGAAGGAAAAATCTTTGCCTATAATTTAGAGATTAACAATTTTCAAAGTGAAATGTTTAGTTTAAACCTAGGGGATGCTGTTTCTCAAGATTATGGTCACACAAGCAGGTTATCACTAGGCAAACTTTAAGAACTGAAGTAGGGAGGTGAAATGGGATATGTAAAATAAATGTGTGGAGAAGGCTAAATGGGCAAAATATGCATAGCAATTTACATCTATTATGTAAATTATGCAAGACTATTCACTTAGAATGACACTGTTGTGTGTGTGAATGTTGGCAGGCATGCAAATATATTGAAACTAAGAGTCAGAGTCATAGAGCAGTGAGGCTGGAAGGGGCCTCGATTGGTCATCTAGGGCATTTGTACATGCCACGTTTTTTGCCCTTTTTGCCCTCGTGCTGCAATTGCATGACCATTTGTGCGAGTGGGATTTCTGGATTCTTTAAAAGGCTTTCTGGTGCATTAAATTAAAACATCTTGGATGTAGTTTAGTTTGGCTTGCAGGGAATAAAAGTGTGTTCGTGGATTGGTTGTGTGCAAACACAAAGGCACTCAAAGATGTGTAATGAGCCTCTTTGTCCACAAGGTGGTGCTGTGACTTTTTTGTAGTTCACTCCTTTGTCCACCAGAGTTGCTTCGAATTGCTGCCTTTGTGAAAAGTGGTTTGTAAATTCCCTTTGAGGATCAGGACTGAGAGACTGGAGACGGAGTGGTTTTCTTGTGAGAAATGTGCCCCCACAGGTAGTTGGGTATTCTTGTCTTTGATAGAGTCTGGTGCCCAGTTTGTGGGGTACTGGAGACATGTTGGCAGGTTTTGCATTTCTTGTCATGGCACGGTCTGGATCCATTCGGTGTGTTTTGAGCTGTAGGAAGTTTGCTTCCAGTAATAAGGTTAGTGAGGTTTGGTGTTTGTTTGAATTTACAAACCACTTTTCACAGACGAGCCTATGAACTTCATCAGCCTCCTGGATACAGAAACTCATGGACTCAATATAGACATTGGATTTATAACACTACAACCTGCCTGACATCTGGCTCCTTAGGTAGCAGGTACCTTTCCACTTTTACCTGCGACATCCCCCTTCCACCCTCCCCCCCCCCCAGCCTGTCTTTCACCCCCTTTACACCTCAATTTCCATTTTCACCGACTCGCTTTCTTGCCTGCATTGCGTGCTAGACTCTGGCTTCTTTACTATTCCTTCCATCCAGGAAGAGCGCACACACACCAACTAGATGCTTCCTCAGCCTGATGAAGTGTTTTTAAACCCGAAAGCTTGCAAAGAAGAATTTCTCCAACTATTCAGTTGGTCTAATAAAAGGTAGCCCAGACAAGATTCTTAGGGTCAATCTGATATGTCCTTAGACCAACACGGCTACAACCTACACCCCTTAACACACACAAGTGACATGAGTTTTGCTTTCAGCAGTTTGAGGTGCAGTTTCACAGAAACCCCTGCACCACTGTCTGAAACCTGGCAGGCCTCATGCCTGCACAAGGGGCTATGTATGTAGCAGGACAGGTGCTAATGAGGGTGGCCATTTAATGCCCCGCTCTCAGAGCTGGAGGCAGCAGTTTAGTTTCTCACCAGCCAGCCAGGGGAAGAACATCTCCCTGCTGAGCTCCAGTGCCAGGAAGAACTTGGAGGTATAAGGTCTGGGCTATATGGGGAGGAGGAGACACCACATTATCCTGGGCATGGCCTAAAAATGCACCCTGCCAGGGTAGGGAGGCCTGGGTGGCATTGCCAGTGGCGCAGCAGCCCCAGGAAATGCCAGGACCATGAACCTCCCTGGTGAAAGGCAGGTAGGAGCAGGAGGCACCTGATGTCCTCCAGCCACTGCCCAGTCCTGGCTGGGGAAAACCCAGACCTGTAAGATCTTTGAGAGGCCTGATGGTTACTGGTTACAGTAGAGTTGTGAGGGTGAGAACAGGGGCTGCCATGCCTGCACTTTTCATTCCGCTGCACCTCCCACACACAAAGTCACACATGTCACGAGTTTTGCTTGTCAGCAGTTTGAGGTGCTGTTTCCCAGAAACCCCTGAACCTATCTCCTTGAAACTTGGCAGGCTTCATGGCCTCAGAAGGGGCTACCATTCCTGCAAGTTTCATCCACATCAGGCTTGAAATGACAAAGTTATAGGCAGTTTTTTGATTTCCCCATTATGGCCTATGGCTGAAACACCATCGAAATTCTGAAGCAGTTTCTGCCGAAATGAAATGGGACAGTGATTCGAAACACTAAAACGAATCACTGTCTCCCCGGAACACCGAATCCAAAACCAAAATGAAATGCAGGTGTTCCACATAGCCCTACTTTACATTACCACTTCCTTTTTCAGAAATAAAACTTTTTGAAGCTTACTGTAACAGGTCACCCTCCCCAGCACCATCTTCCTGGTCATTCGCGCCCTTTGCAGGGGGTGCCCTTGGAATCCTTCTGTCCCACCCTAATCTTGTCTGCCACGTCTTGATGGACAATTATTATGCGAGCAGGAGACTGCCTAGTATACTGGGTATGTTGGGGTCTCACCTAGGATATCCTGACCCCTTTTTCCTCTAGCTAGGCCTCCCCATCAAAACCCACCAACCAGAGTTCAACTCCGAGGCTCTAGCTTTTCCTTCCAGTGCTTGGAGGCTTGTGGCCTCCTTTCCTGCTCCCTTCTGGAGCACAGTACTCCCTGGCCCAGAGGCACTGGCGTCAGCCCCACAGCAAGGGAGCTGCAAGCTCAAAACCAGGGCACAACACCACCAGTCCAAACAAAAACAAAAATATACCCGCACCCCCAGGTGTACCAGGGCTCTCCGGCCCCTTACGATCGTCCCTTGAGTACCGGGGTTTGTGTTGCCCCTTACTGGCACTTGGGCTCTCTGCAGCTCTGTCTCACTCTGCGCTTCACTGGCGCCGGGGCTGTGCCCCGCAAAAAGCTGCGCCCTCACTAGTGCCAGGATCTGTGCCCCAAAAGCTGTGCCCTCACTAGTGCCGGAGCTCCCACTCTGGAGTGGGTCCCCAAAATGAGGCCTCCTCTGTCCCCTAATAGCTTCACCTAAACCTCCGGTCCTTAAACAGCAACAAAACACAAGCCCCTGGGCTGTAACATAAATTCAAGCTGCTCGGCTAAAACCTCATTTAAGCTTACTGGGGAATACTCCGTCCCTCAGCAGTGTCAGAAGCTGCTCCTGCAGTCAGGCCTCTCCTCTCTTCTCTGGGAGAGCTCCTTCCCCCCTCAGCTGCTGGCAGGGAACTGCCTGCCTGGCCTCAGGCTTGGGGATTAAATGTGAGCCAGGCCCTGCCCTTTCCGGTCAGCTGACTGCCGGCAGGTGTGGGCCACTAGCTCACTCTGGTTGTCCCTAGCAACCTGCACCTGGGTAATTATGTCTGCTTTACGAGTAGCAGGCAACTCAGTGCCCTGCTACACTTACCTTGATGTCAGTTTTCTTCACCAAAGACTTGATCCCTCAGAACTATCTCAGAAACAAGGTTTTCACAGACACATTCGTTCTTTTCTCCTTGGGTATATTGTTTTTTTTACAGTCTGCTTAGAAGGATATACATCCCTATGAGCACAAGTTTCCTGGGCATCCAAAACATCACTTTTAACTTTACATTCTTTGCCTGACAATGGCAAAGTATTACTTTCATCAACTATTAAGTGAGACTCTGTTCAACTGTTTCCTATTTCAGAAGCACAGCAGTTATTTTCTTGTAAGTGGAAACACATTTTGCCAATACAGTCCAGCTGGCCATCATGAGATTTAACACTTTTAGAAAATTGGATGCTCCTGTTTATGCTTTTATCATCATACAAGGATTTTTCAGGAGTATGTCTTTGGCTATCCTCATGTGCTATTAAAGTAATAGGCTGCAGTTCCTGAGATTTCTGACCTTCATCCACTGAGGCACATTTATCCCATTTAGAATAGTTTGCTTGTGCCAAAGACTGCCTTTTATTCTGCTTCCTAGAGGGGAAAAGTAACATTATGCATCTGATTAGAAATATGAGATTTTTCATCCATACAGGTTTTATTCTGCATGTCTGATACTTTGCTCTGGCTCCAATCATAAGGTAGAAATGGTGGTTCTGAATTTGCCCTTTCTTTTTCTTTTCTTTTAAGATAACCTACATGTCATTTGAAATATTATTTTTGTAATCTTCAGATATTAATGAGAAAATACATGTTATTGATGAGAACACGTGCAACTTTCTGAGATCCAAACTGTAGGCAGCAACTCAAATCTTGGGTCTGCCTGTGCTTTTACCAGATCAACGAAATTATCATGAACCCAGGATGCTAGGGATGTGTGAAGCGAGCCATATTCGATTTTGATTTGGCCCAATTGGGGGGCAGTGATTCGCTTCGCTGATTTGGATCACTGTCCTGATTCAATTTGGCCGAATCTGAAGATTCGATTCTGATTTGGAGAATCAGCAATTCAGCTGTAGGCAGAGCTTTATATGTTTTTTTTTCTACACACTTCGAGGTAGCGGGTGCAGCTCATGAATGCTGAGATGGTGGGGTGGATGAAGTGTCCCACAGGAGTGCAGAAGGGCCCCCTGCGTGCTTGGTGGTAAACCTGGAAGTGGACCAGGCATACTTCCAGTCCACGTCCGGGTCCGCTGCCAAGCATGCGGGGGGTTCCCTGCCCCCCTGCCCCCCCAGTCAGCAGTCAGCCACGGGGGGGGGGGGGGGACCCTGGGTGCCCCCCCAGACCCAGGAGGCACCAGTTACTGAGCTGGGGAGGAGGGGGTCCCCTGCACACTCCATGGTGGACCGGAAGTGCTTCTGGTCCACTTTCAGGTCTGCTGCTCAGTGCATTGGGGACCCTCCCATGCTCCCATGGGATGCTACTTCCCCCACACCATCTCAGTATTCACGAGCCACCTAGTACCTTGAGGTACGTAGAAAAAGCATATAAATCTGTGTCTATGTCTGAATCGTCAAATCTCTCTGAATTGAATTGAGGGTTCTTATTCAATTCGGAGAAATGAATGGGTCTCTTGGTTTGATTTGGATTTGGAGATTCAGCCACCGGATCGGGCCGAATCTCCTCCGAATTGAATCAGTGAACAAGCTTCGCACAGCCCTACAGGGCACCATTGGTCATCCTATTAAACCCTACATTTGAATTTGAAGTAAATGGGTACGTGGTACATCACATTCGACCACACCCACCAAACACATTTAAAGGGGAAAGACTCTGCTGCTCCAGCACCCAGTGCATGGACACCTGACCCGGGGAACTCATTGATATGCAGCTAGGTTGCTTGCAATGCTAAATGATTGAATGCAGCCCTCATTACTAGTAAGAGCCCAATACCCCCACCCCCTTGCTTGGTGGTGGTGCTGTGATCTGAGAAGTGGCCCTGCTGCATACGTGTAATCAGTGTTGCTTTGTGGAATCCAGATGGGATGAGCAAGGAGGGCCAAGTGGAGATTCAAGAAGAAATGTGTGAGGACAGGGACATGAAGAATGGTGACAAAATGAGTGAAGATGCCAACATGAAGCATCTGGATGACATGAGTGAGAAGGAGGAGGAGGAGGAACTGTTGCTAAGTACCCTGCTGCTGGCCTTGGACTTACTGCAATAAATAGAGGTGCACCTAATGATGGTGGTGTATGCTATGATCCTGCTTCTAAACGCTTGTCATGAGGTGCCTGTGCATAGATGCACCACGCAAAAAAAAGCACTTAGGTATGCAGTAGAGTGGGATAGCTGAGAAGCACGCACAGAAGTGGATGCTGACAGGGCTCTGTGGATCACCCTCAGGAGCAGCAACTGCAGGGTCTGGGCCCATGCCAGCAGCTTGGACTGGTGGAAGTGAATCATACAGACCACTTGGAATGATCAACAGAGAGGTGGGCAGCGTATGGCATGCAATAATACCAGCATGGAGATGCTGGCCAGGCAGCCCTTGTGTGAGATTGCCTGGCAGCACATATTATGGATGCTGCCGACAGCTAACAGTGGTTGTTCTTCCCATTGAAATAAAATTCTTGCCTATTTATGCCAGAAACCATCTGTGTCTGCAGTACATTTCTGTGAAAAGTGGCGGGGACAAGGTTTGGTATGGGTCGGGGGGACAGCGGGGTTGGGATGAATGTGTAGGGCATGGGGTGAGGAGTTGGAGTTGGAGCAGCTGCCTGGACTGGGATAGGGGTTATTGTTTGCAGGCTGTCATCGGGGTGAGGGGGGGTGTGGGCATGCACAGCTCAGTGTCCGTCACTGCCTCACCACCCTGGATCATGTAATGTGAAGGGTTAATTAAACCTCTTCTTGGCTGGGGGTGGGGGAGGGAGAGCTTCTAGGAGTCCTCAGGTTTTTGGTGTGTGTTGGATGGGGAGCGGGGTTTGGGGGGGAGGGGGGTGTTGTTTGCCTTGGTTCTTGGGAGAACAAAAATTCTCCTAAAGGTGTCTGCAGTTGAAATGCTATATCCAACCACTTCTTAGCCACGTTTTATATCCACAACTGTGCAAAAAATGCTTTTTGGAGTAAAGGAAAGGTCTCAGTTTACTACACCATAATTGTTTAATCAGTGTGCTGAGATGCATCTACACATGGAAAGATGGGGGGGACAGATGGGGGGGCAGTGCAGTCCATAGTCACCCCAACCTTTCACAGAGCCATGTGCCATGCAAAACACACAATTGTGTGCATTATGTGTAGGTATTGCTGGTGTCACAGGGCAGGGGGAGGGGAGGGGAGCGGGGAAGCAGCCCATGTCAAGGGTCCCCATGGAAACTGTACCAAGCCCAGACAGCTGGGGAATGCTGGGAAATGTAGTCCTGAAACATGGAAAACTAAGTGTTGGATGGAGCCAAGGTCCTTCACCCCCACTGTACTATACTACACTATTAAGTTTTGTAATGAGCATTAATTGCACACATCTGTTTTGCACCAATCACCACCAACACCAACAGTTGCAATCGGCACTGATGATGTGGAAGAGGATGAGGAGCAGGTGTGCCAACCACTCCTCTCACCCCATAGAAATTTATATTTCTGATATATACGCTTTTTAAAAATTATATTTATACTATTTTCTAACTTGGGAATTCACGCTGTTCAGGGGTGTGGGAAGGGATGATGCACACAGCTTGGTGTGGGGGGGTCCTAGCCATGGGCCATCTGGTGGAGACCAGAGCCTAGGGCGTACAATTGGCAGGGTTTTGGGGTGACTGCAGGTTGGCAGGGGCAGGAAGGATCCACTGGGATCCCGGACGGACCCAGGAGAGGCGCAGCCAGGCCCAGGGTCAGTGAGGACCTAGTCAGGGAACTTCTGGAGGGACTAGATGTGTTCAAATCAGCAGGTCCTGATGATCTCCACCCCAGAGTGCTTAGGGAACTGGCAGAGGTCATTGCGGGATCCCTGGCACAGCTTTACAAGCACTCATGGTGCTCTGGTGAGGTGCCTGATGACTGGAAAAGGGCCAATGTGGTCCCCATTTTCAAAAAAGGGAGGAAAGAGGACCCAGGAAACTATAGGCCTGTTAGTCTTACCTTGGTCCTGGGGAAGCTCTTTGAGAAAATTATCCAGGAGCACATCTGCGAGGGGCCAGCTGGGGAATTTATGCTTAGGGGCACTCAACATGGGTTCATTAGAGACAGGTCCTGCCAGACCAACTTGGTGGCCTTCTATGACCAGGTCACAAAAGCCTTGGATGCAGGTGTCACGGTGGATGTTGTCTTCCTGGACTTTAGGAAGGCCTTCAACACTGTCTCTCACCCCATCCTCATTAAAAAATTAGGTGTCTGTGGTGTTGATGCCTACACAGTCAGATGGGTCACAAATTGGCTGGAGGGCTGCACCCAGAGAGTGGTGGTGGACAGATCATTTTCAACCTGGAGAGATGTGGGCAGTGGGGTTCCCCAGGGCTCGGTCCTTGGGCCCGCACTGTTCAATATCTTCATCGGCAATTTAGACGAGGAGGTGAAAAGCGTCTTGTTCAAGTTCGCAGATGGTGCTCGCCCCTACCCTGGGGGTTTTCAAAAGGAGACTAGACAGCCACCTAGCTGGGGTCATTTGACACCAGCATCCTTTCCTGCCCATGGCAGGGGGTCGGACTAGATGATCTGCTTAGGTCCCTTCTGACCCTACCAACTCTGAAACTATGAAATGACATCAACTTCCCATAAAAACTCCTTACAGAACTCTATTTCTTTATACAGAACCACATGAATATCAATTAAACTCCTTCTAAACCCTCCCCCTCAAAAAAAACTATTTCCTCAGTAACCATCTGAAACTCTCCACCCTCCCATCAGTCCTCTCTGTTGGTTCAGTGAAACAAATGTGTCCAGTCTTTTTTACTCCATTTCTTCTCCACCTCCTCTTCTCCAATCTTTTCCTTGTTCTGATCAATGTAGTATTTCAGGTTACGCAGCCCCAGCTTCAGATACTCTCTTTCAGTGAAAGCCAACCCCTTAAAAACCCAGAGGTTTCTTACTTTTCATATACTGGCTTTAACACTTGCTAACAGTACCTTTAATATTGTTTCCTCAGACCCCTTTGGTATGAACCTGTAAAGTGCCATCTCTTTTGTTAAGGACTGTCTTATTTTTGTGACACTCAAAAAGTGACATACTGTTTCCAAAACAACCTTTGTGTATGTACCGTCCCAAACACATGTCCCACTGTTCCTTCATCCCTTAGACACTTACACCTCCTTTCCCTCTCTTATTTTGGTGTGTCTGGCAATGCATTCCCTCCCTGGATTGAGGCCCCTTCCTCTGGTTTCCTGTTCTGTGGTTCTGATCCTGACCTGCCCCAACAGCTCCCCACCAGCTTCTTTCCACTTTGTCTTCTTGTGCCTTCTAGGCAGAGCCAGATGATCCATGGGCGGAAATAAAGGGGTCAGGTAACCAATAGCATCTTGTATAGGTGCAAGCCTCAGCCAGGAAGGGGCAATCTGACTGTGGAAGCCACCGGGGACAGGACTTTCTTGGAGAGGCGTGGAACCGGATCCCAGACTGTGGCAAGAACACTTGGAAGGAAGCCCCAAGTGAAGGGAAGCTGAGGATCTGCACAGGAAGCAAGCTAAGTGCCACGGCCTTTTTCTGTTTTGTTCTCTTTCTATTTGGAGCCTGCCACCAAGGGGGTTTGGTGAACCCTGCGTGGGACATTTCTTTGAGCTGGGACCTGCCTTTACTCTGTTTCCCCTGCCCTCTCTTAAGATGCTCTTTCCCCAGTGCTGACTGGTTACTGGCTCTAGCAGTTCCCATCCCTTCTCCTCTTTACCTCAGGTTCCCTCCATCAACTTCATGCATTATTCCTTTCTCTATATCCTGTCCACAGCTGTTTCCCTTGTCCTTCCCATTTCCTCTGGGCAAAGCTGGGTTAATGGCACTAGCACACTGAGAGGGTCCAGTGACAGGGCTGCCAAGGTGCCTGGTTATGGATCTAGAGATGTGACTTTTAGCTTTTCTCTGGCTTGTGCCAAATGCTGTTCCCAGTTGACTTAGCTCTGAGTAGGTACCTAGTCATCAGATTGGAGAGCCAAAAGTGGCTGGATGTGATGCTGGCCGCATAACTCCCTTGAGTTTACTGAATTTGTTCCATTTCAATAGAGTGTATATTGTCCTCATTTCTTATGACTTCTTCCTTGTTATTCTGTCTATATTTACTTTGGTTTAATTAAAAGAATAAAACTATTTAATCAGTAGGGTGAAGTAAAAAGGCAGGTTTATCAGCTGGGAGGGTTATGGCTCAATCTAAGCAGGTGCTTCCTTTTGATTGATGGTTTCTCTGTGACCTATTTGCAGATTCACATTTTATAACTGTAGAGGGCTCATGGCCAAGAAGGATGAACAATAAGGGTTTCTTGTGCATGGTAGTTGACTTCTGGTTCAAGATGATTACCTGAGGCTTACATTACTTTGCTTTCTTGTGATTCTTATTTAAGATGTCACTGGCCAGATTCACAGGATTTACTGGAAACTGTCAGATTGGATCAGAACCATGGTTCAACCAGGCCAGTACTTGTCTTTGACTCTGGCTGGCATAAGCTTCATAGGAAAGAATGAAACTCTATAAGAGAACAATGATCCTAGAGAAGTCAGGTATTTGTTTAAGCCCCGGACATGAGGATTAATCTGCACTCTGCGATGTTGACCATCATAATACATCATGCATCTGTGAGATTTACTTTAGGAGGTACATGCAGGGCAGCTGGGAGGATGAGGAGCAGCAGCACTGGAGTAGTTCTGAGACATTTTATATAGTTAAAGCCTGCTCAACTCTGCTCTCAGGATCATTTTGGGGAGAGGGCCTCAACATATCCCCTGTCTAACAGAGCCATGGAGTATGGGCCCAGAGGCTTTTGATGTGTCTGAATGAATTCAGGTCAGCAGGGTCTGTTGAACTTCATCTTAGGGTGCTGGTGGATCTGGTAGAGGAGATCAAGCCTTTGGCAAGGATATTCATGAAGTTGTGGTAAACAGGCAAGGTACCAGAGGACTGGAAAAGGCTCAATATAGTGTCCCTCTTTAAAAAGGGGAAAAGGGAGGACCTACAGACTGTTTAGCCTTACCTGAGAAGTTACTGTGACATATCCTAAGGAAGTCCATTTGCAAGTATCTGGAAGAGAAAAGACTGATCACAAGTACCCAGCATGGATTTACTAAGAACAAAACATGCCAAAAACTTGCTCTTGTTCTTTGATGAATGACTACTTGAGTAGATGAAGGAAATGCTGTGGACATAGTATATCTGGACTTCAGCAAGACTTTTGGCAGAGTTCTGCATGACCTTCTCATAAACACACTGGAGATCTATGGGATAGACAAGACTACCATAAGGTGGATAGAGAACTAGCTCAATAGTCTCAAGCAAAGAGTTCAAATATAAATTAGGAGGGCAGGAGGTTTTAAGTGGAGACCACAGGGGTCTGTCTTGGAAACCAGTTGTAGTGGGGATTGGGAGTGGGGGCGGGAAAGGAAGGGGAGGGTGGAAAGAGAAGAGAATGGCCCCGTTCACCCTGTCCCCCTTACCTGAGCCAGAGTAGGATCCACCCAGGCTACTGCTGGGATCTGTGATGGAGCCAAAAGAGCCACATATGTTGGGACAGCAGGGAACAGAGGAAAAGTCTCCATGGCCCCTGGAGAAGGAAGTTCTAATTGGGGATCCTGGACATGCTACCTGCCTGCTTGGGGCACCAGGCTTCTGGGTCTCTGACACCCTGGGAAACATGTCCCACTCACAGTGGTCCCCCTCACCTGCAGGAGGCACAAACAACCCACATCCAGAAGACGCTGATGCTGATTGGCTGGAATGCCCAGGGGACCAAAATAAGAGGGACACAGGAGTGAACAGAAGGGGCCTTACCCTGGAGACCCAGAGATGGATGCTGGAAAATGGTGAGGGGCAGATACACTGCCCATATTTTTGTTTATGGAATCCAGACAGACGTGTGCGAATCCCAGACAGGAAGTCCCGGAATCTGTGTGCGAGGGACTGCCCCAGGCCAGAACTGAGTAGCCATGCAGCCCAGACTCTCTACCAGCTCTGTTCAGAGGGCTCTGGGCATTTTAAAACTATATAGTGAGTGTAGGGGAGGAGGAGCTCCCAGTCCTAACCCTGTGGCCCACCGCCAGCATATGCAGGGTAAAGGTCTGCAGACAGTGCTTAGGGTGCCTATGTGGGGTACCCCATGGGTGCCTATGGTGCACAAGCCAGGACCAGGTGAAACTTTGGGGACTCTGAAGAGGCCAGCCTGAAATGCATTGGTGGGATCCCCCCGGCTGGCCCAGAGTGCAAGTTTTAATGGAACTGATAGATTATCGCAGGCAAGGTGAAAGGTGGGAATGAGGCCCATTGCCTGAAGTAGGTAGCAGGCAAGGTGGTAGGGCCTTAATGGGGACCTGCCACACCAGTGCTGTTCAACATTGTTTATTAATTATTTGGATGCTGGCATAGAATGTTTCTTGAGCAAGATTGCAAACAACCCAACTGGGAAGGATTGCAAACACGTTTCATAGATTTCATAGACATTAGGGCTGGAAGGGACTTAGGAAGATCATCGAGTCCAGCCTCCCGCCTGAAGGGCAGGAAGTCAGCTGGGGTCATGGGATCCCAGCAAGATAAGCATCCAATTTACTCTTGAAGGTGTTCAATGTAGGTGCTTGAACCACCTCCTATGGCAGGCTGTTTCAAGGCTGTTCCAGACCTTAGGGGCTCGGAAAGTAAAGAAATTCTTCCTTATGCCCAGCCTGAAATGATCTTGAAGTAGTTTATAACTGTTTGACCTCATCATCCCTTGGGGCGCTCTGGTGAACAAACGTTCCCCCAGATACTGGTGGTCACCCCTGATAAACATATAGGTGGCCACCAGATCACCCCTGAGCCTGCGTTTTTCCAGGCTAAAGAGCCCCATGGCTCTCAGCCTGTCATCTGTTTTCCTGACCTCTAATCATGCACACGGCTCTTCTCTGGACTCTCTCAAGCTTCTCCACATCCTTTTTGAATTGCGGGGCCCAAAACTGGACGCAGTACTCCAGCTGTGGCCTCACCAAGGCTGAGTACAAGGGGAGAATGACGTCCCGGGATTTGCTTGAAAAGCATCTATGG
>NW_005843437.1:31246-40552 GCF_000455745.1 Alligator sinensis
AAGTCAAGATATATGACATCAATCTCTTCTCCCTTGTCCAGGTGATAGGTCACCTGGTCATAGAAGGAAATGAGATTGGTCAAGCAAGACCTACCTGCAACAAACCCATGCTGGCTATCCCTCAGGATATTGGTGTCAGCCAGTCCATTAAGGATGGCCTCTTTAATAAACTTTTCTAAGATATTCCCCAGGATAGAAGTCAGGCTGATGGGCCTATAGTTTGCCAGATCCACTTTCCTCCCTTTCTTGAAGATAGGCACCACATTGGCCTTCTTGCAGTCTTTGGGCACTACACCAGAGCTCCAAGAGTTTTCAAAGATCCATGCCAGAGGCTGGGCTATGATGCTCGCCAGCTCCTTGAGTACCCTGGGGTGTAAATTGTCAGGGCTGGCTGACTTGAAGGTGTCCAGACTCTCAAGGTGTTCCTTCACAAGGTCAGCATTGATGGAGGACAGGGGATCTCCCTCACCCGGACCTCCCTGTCCCGTAGTGGGCATGGGTGTCCCATGGGACTGATGAAAGACCGATGCAATGTACCCATTTAATAGGTTGGCTTTTTCCTGGGTGTCAGTAGTCAGTTGTCCCATCTGGTTCGTTGCCCTTGCTTTTCCTCTGGCTCCCCACATATCTGAGAAAGGACTTTTTATTGTCCTTGATGCTCGAAGCTAGTTGGAGTTCAGTTGCAGCCTTGGCTTTCCTGGTATGCTCCCTGCAGAGGAGGGTTGGAGGATGGGAGCACAGTTCAGAAGGATCTTGATGGATTGGAAAGCTGAACTAGAGCTAACAGGATGAAATTCAATACTGACAAAAGCAAGTATTGAACTCAGGAAGAATAATCATACAACTACAAAATGGGTGACACCTGGCTGGATGGTAGCACTACAAAGAAGGATCTGGGAGTCTTGGTAGGTCACAGATTCAATATGAGTCTGCAGTGTGTTGCAGCTGCATAAAAGGCAAATGCAGTTTTGGGGTGCACCTAATGCTTTTATGGATGCAGAACATGGGAGGTGATAGTGCCTCTACTTGGTACTGGTTAAGCCTCATCTACAGCACTGTGTGCAGTTTTGGGCTCCATGTTTTTAAAAGGATGTGGAGAAGCTAGAGAGGATTCAGAGACTGGCAAAAAATAATAGGTATGGAAAGCAACTCATACAAGGAGAGACTAAATGAGGTAGGCATGTGAAGGGTAACAAGAAGCATTTCTACAAGTATGTCATAAACGAGAGGAAAATCAGAGAAACTGTGGGTCCCTTACTGAATGGGGGGAGGCAACCTAGTGACAGATGATGCAGAAAAGGCTGAAGGGCTCAGTGCCTTTTTACCTCAGTCTTGACAGGCAAGGTCAGCTCCCAGACTACTGCACCTGGCAGCACAGTTTGAAGAGGAGGCAAGCAGACAACAGCGGTGAAAGAACAGGTGAGGGACTATTTAGAAAAGCTGGACATGTACAAGTCCATGGGGTCAGACACGATGCACCCAAGGGTGCTGAGGGAGTTGGATAATGTGATTGCAGAGCCCCTGACCGTTATCTTTGAAAACTCATGGCAATTGGGAAAGGTCTTGGATGACTGGAAAAGGGTACATATAGTGCCCATCTTTGAGAAAGAGGAGAAAGGAGGATTTGGGGGCCTCAAAACTGGTCAGCCTCACCTCAATCCTCAGAAAAATCATGGAGCAGGTCCTCAAGGAATCCATTTCTGGCCACTTGGTGGAAAAGAAGGTGATTAGGAATAGTCAGCATGGATTCACCAAGGACAAGTCATGCCTGACCAACCTGATTGCCTGCTATGATGAGATGACTGGCTCTGTGGATGTGGGGAGAGTAGTGCATGTGATATACCTTGACTTCAGCAAGGCTTTTGATGCAGTCTGTCACAACATAGGACTCAGATTGGTCAGGGCTCTGCAATCACATCGACCAGCTCCCTCAGCACCTTTGAGTACATCACATCCAACTGCATAGACTTGTACAGGTCCAGCTTTTCTAAAGAGTCCCTAACCTGTTTTTTTTACCACTGTTGGCTGCTCATCGTCTTCCTAAACTGTGCTGCCAGATCCAATATTCTGAGAGCTGACTTTGCTTGTAGAGATTGAAGTAAAAAAGGCACTGAGCACTTCAGCCTTTTCTGCATCATCTGTCACTAGGTTGCCTCCCCCTTCTAGTAAGGGACCCACACTTTCCCTGAACTTCTTCTTGTTTATGACATACTTGTAGAAACTCTTCTTGAGTCCCAGCCTTTCCTCAACCTTACTTCAGGCTCTACAAATTAATTCCCTCAGTGCCCCTTGGATCAAGGCTGTAAGGCCATTCACAATCACAAGTCAATATCCCCTGGGCTTTGTCTTCACAGCTGTAATTCATTTACTCTGAAAAATGAAATTATGGCCTATTTTCCAATCCAGCTGGAAATCCATCACAAAATTCCTAAATCAATCACACTTTCTTCTTTAAGCTATACTGTAATTCAAGCAGGCTGTAAAATTAAATCCCCCTCACTCTTCCTCCTCTTTTCTCAGGCTTACTGTGCAAATTTGTTCTGTTAACCTGCTGCAGCTGGTCTCTAAACCCCACCACTCTCTTCAGGATCCATCCTGCTTTTCACGTAACAGGCCTCTGTCATATGTCCCAGGAAATGCCTCCTGCCTAGCCCTGTCTTCAGTGTTGCTGGAGCAGCTCCCACTGCCCAGCCACCTGGTTCACTTATCTTTCTCAGAGGGCCATTTATCTTTGTCTTTCTCTTCATCATTTGGATCCCATCTCTTTCTAGCGATCCTTCTTCTTGGACAACATCCTCTGGTCAAAGAAGCCAAAACCCTGCTGGCAACACCATCTGCACAATCATGCATTGATTGATCTGCAGGATGCATCCACTCCTGACTGGGTCCTTCCCCTCAACAGAAGGATCAAGAAAACCATCACCGGAGCCCCCATTCTCTTCATTAGTGAGAGCTCAGCCTGGGCCCTCCCATGAGGTCTTCAGTGGTGGACCAAGTGACGTAGGTGGACAAATGGGAGGCATAGCCTCTGACTATAGCTATAGCCTACAGTGGAAAGCTATAGCCCTTCCACTTCCTGCAGGAATGTTGAGTAGTGCTGCTGCTGCTTTAGACCTGTCCATTTGATCTTGATTAATCTTGTTCCTGTCTTGGACCTTCTGGCCTTGATTAACTGCTTGGCCTGACCATGACTTTGTCTTGATACTGTGGACACAGGACTGATGCATGGCTTTGGATTTTAGATGTGGAACTGGCTACTTGCATTTTGGAAAGCCACCGACTGGTCCTAGTGTGAACCAGTAGCCCTGGCCACCTATTTTTTGGTCAACTATGACAGGAGGTTCATGGATCTTGATTCTCCCTTAGCTACATTATGAAGTGGGACAAGACACTTGTGGTCATCATAAATCACCAATCTATGTGGATGTGCTCACCCCTGTGGAGTACTTATTGGGAATGCAACTCCACCCTCTGATGCCAACACTCCCTTTTGCATGGGGCAAAAGAATGAGGGACCATATGGTCCCTTGGTATGCGGATGGACCCTTTCTCTTATACACAAACTTGTGCAATGATTGAGGTAACTGCAGACCCACAATGACCAAACATGCTCATTGCTGCACATTTTAAATTTTTGATCCCCCTTGCCCCAAGAAAAACCATGCCCGACTCATCCCATGAAAACAGCTTGAGATTTCCAAATACTTGAGCACTAAACCTTCCTAGACCAACCAGCTGTAAGGGGTGGGGAGGGGGGCATGAACCATGCAAGTCCAGGATGCTCTCTGGCACAACTGAGGAAAAACCCCTTCCTGTTGCAGTACTCACAGGTGCAGTGGGTTGAGGTCATTACTGGGATATGTGTTCTGTTGCTGGCACCTACACAAGTTGGAAAATCCATACAGAAAAAAAATATCCTTCTATGACCTCCCAGGGAATTTAATATAAAAGTAACAGAAGCTGAGGGCCTTTTTAATGGTCACATCTATGCCTCTACCAGTCTTTCCAGAGGTTTGCCATGGACTTGTTACACCCAGGATTTGCTGGTTTCTAAATGATTTGAACTGCTTGCTTAACCATAAGAGAAACTTCCATCTTGGTTATTTACCTCTAAAGCTCCAGGGTCAACTCCACATAGATCCCCTGGAATGTTGCCCTGCTTACTCTGACATTCTCTCATGAATGCTTTTTTTGAGAAGCACTAACATTATCAGATCTTTGAAATTTATCCAGGAAAAAAGCTCTGGGAGCAAATAAGAGCTTTTCCCCTCCTTCTACAAACTGTTATTCCCTGGCCTGCATTGTCAAACCAAATTCTGGCCACAAAATAACTGAACATGAACTGTCTCCTCTTAATTTAAACTCTGCTATCAAAGCAGCAACAGCAGCACTACTGTGGGAGCTTGAGAGCCAGCAGCCTCTATGGAAATGAGGAAAAGAGAAAACTGAAGCTCCAACCTCCATATCCAGGATATGGTTAGAACAGCCCAGTCTGTGGATATGGAAGGGGTCCTCTCTATTCATGCAGCTTTCTCTTGACAATCACATACTCCTAGTACTTGGTCACAGCAGGTATTTTACCACCATGGGATAATATACCAGACAGTTGCAGGAAGTGACCAGTTAGTCTTGTGCCTCAAGACCTGGGCATTATTACTCATGCCAACACCAGCCCTAAGGCTGGCTGCAGCACCCCCTGGTGGCTGAAATAATCCTGCCCTACTCTGGCTCCTCTGGGTATCGTCCTTAGTGCTTCACCTGCCACACCTTGATGGAATTTGTATGCTACCTTTGGGGGGCTGCCCCCATCAACCTAATGGACCTGCACTTGGCCTAGTTCAGTCTGCTTACCTGGACTCCCCAGTCCTACTCATACCTGCAGACTCTAGGTCTGTTAACCAACACTCCTTGCCTCACTGACACCCGTGTCTCATTGACACTGATCATGTTCCTCCTAGTCTGAATTTCAGGCTCCTGGCCCTAATAATGCCTTAGGGGCACTAGTTATAGCCTCCAGTCTCCCGCATGGCTATACCCATGTCTTGAGGGTTTTACCCTATTCACTGGGCTCTGTAGCCTTATACTGGCTTCAGCTCACCAGGCCCTTGAAGAGCCACTCCTTTTCTTGCTTCAGCCTTAATCCAGACCAACCAGTCTCTAACTTAGACCAAAACCTCCACTTTGGGTCTTAACACCACTGCAAAACCCCACCCTATTACTGCTGGCTCCTACCCAGGCTTCATGGTACCTTCTGAGTCTGCAGCTTCCCTTCTGTAGGCACTCAGGCTGACTAATGGTTCCTCTCCTTCAAGGGTCAGAGGCCAATTGACTACCCAGGCTTGGGAACCAAGGCTTATATTCCCTGAGGTCCACCACTTCCAGTCATGTGCACCTCTGACCAGCCACAGGTGTATTCCCTCAGCTCAGTGAGAAGCTGGCTCTCTTCTGCTGCCAGTTATCTATTAGCTCTGCATCCCCCACTTGACTTTGGTTTCTGCCTGTTCACCTGTTGCAGAGCTGCTTACTCCTTAATAATTATCTATAGACTTGGGGCTCCTGTCCTTGTGCTTCTTTAGCTACTTACTAGCTAGCAACTGGTCCTGCTCCAGCTGTCCACTGATTGCAGTCCCACTATGCTGACCTTTGACTCTTAAATTAAGAGGGTCCCTTAAAATCTGTTCTGTGACACTTCACTCAAATATAGGGTAGACACAACCTCTCTCATACATACAAGTAGTCAATGAGAGAGCTCTGACCAAGAGCCCATGGAGTGCTACTGTCCTATGTACAGGGTACAGCAGAGACAAAACAAACTTAAAATTTTGGGTGGTTTTGAGCATGATCTGGATGACACCAGGTGCCAGTGAAGTCACCTCAGCAGTGTCAGTCACAGATAGATGCTCTTCCCATATTTCATCTCTATTTCTCAGTAAAGCAGGAACAAAGAGACTCCTAATGTTTTAAGAACAGTTTGCTTTTCATGGGGAAGCTGTGTCTTGGGAACTCCCTAAGCAAACAACCTCATTATGTAATTCATACTGCACCTCCAGCCCTTACCTGGAAAAAATCAGCAATGAAGGAAGACAGTCTAACAATATTGATTTTACAGAGGAGTGAACAATCACCTGTCAACAGAAACTGTGTAGCAAGACTAGTTCTTGTAGGGCCTCATAACATTACCCGCTTCTAGAGGATGGTCCACAGCCAATCAGATGAGATTTAATAAGGATAAATGCAAAGCCCTTTACTTGGGTTGGAACAACTGAAAGTATGAATAGAGACTGGGGAATGATTGGGTAGGCTGCAGTACTGCAGAGAAAGACTACTGGAGGTTATGGTAGACCCTAAGCTGGATATGAGCCAAGAGTGCATTCCCACTCCTCCCCCCAAAAAATCCAAAACCCCAACAGTATACTGGGCTGTATTAACAAGTGTATCACTTGCAAATCAAGGGAAATGATTATTCCACTCACTTCCGCACCAGTGAGTGTTGTGTCCAGTTTTGGGCCCCACCCTTTAAAAAATATGTGGAGAGTTTGGAAGGAGTCCCAAGGCAAGTGGCAATAATGATTAGGGACCTGGGAAGCCAGACCTGTGAGGAAAGGCTGAAAGAACTAAGGTTATTTAGTCTGAAGAAGACTTGACAGGGGATTTGATAACAATCTTCAAAGACCTGAAGGATAATTATAGAGAGGATGGAGATAGACTTTTTTCCTGTGGCTATAGGGGGACTAAGAGCAATGGCCTCAAACTGCAACAGAGAAAATTTAGGTTGGAAGTCAGGAGGAGCTTTCATAGATTCATAGATGTTAGGGTCGGGAGGGACCTCAATAGATCATCGAGTCCGACCCCCTGCATAGGCAGGGAAGAGTGCTGGATCTAGATGACCCCATCTAGATGCTTATCTAAGCACCTTCATGGCAAGGTCCTTTTCATCTGCTCTCTGCTAGCTTCTGGCCATTATTTCTTGTAACCCCCGGGGGCGCCTTGGTGAATAAATACTAACCAATTCCCTTCTGTGCCCCCCGTGATGAACTTATAGGCAGCCACAAGGTCGCCTCTCAACCTTCTCTTGCAGAGGCTGAAGAGGTCCAGGTGCCCCAGTCTCTTCTCATAGGGCTTGGCCTGCAAGCCCTTAACCATACATGTGGCCCTTCTCTGGACCCTCTCCAAGTTATCCACATCCCTCTTGAAGTGCGGCGCCCAAAATTGCACGCAGTACTCCAGCTGCGGTCTGACTAGCGCCCGATAGAGGGGAAGTGTCACCTCCTTGGTTCTGTTAGTCATGCATCTGCTGATGCACGATAAAATGCCATTAGCTTTTCTGATGGCTTTGTCACACTGGTGACTCATGTTCATCTTGGAGTCCACTAGGACTTCAAGATCCCTTTCCACTTCCATGCCTCCAAACAGGTCATTTCCCTGGCAGTAGGTGTGCTGGACATTTTTCCTCCCTAGGTGCAGCACTTTGCATTTCTCCTTGTTGAACTGCATTCTGTTGTTTTCTGCCCATATGTCCAACCTGTCCAGGTCTGCTTGTAGTTGTTCCCTGCCCTCTGGTGTGTCCACTTCTCCCCACAGTTTTGTGTCATCCGCAAACTTGGACAGAGTACAGCTTTCTGACTGTGAGGGTGGTAAAGCATTGGAACAGGCTACGTAGAGAAGTTGTGGAATCTCCATCCTTGAAAATTTTCACGAGCAGATTGGATAACACTTGGCTGGGATGGATGATTCTCCTTTGAAGAGGGAGATGAACTAAATGATCTCACGAGGTCCCTTCCAGCTGTACTTTCCTACAGTTCTATGATTCCAATGATCTCCTATTATGCTGTTATGTTTTAGAAACAATGAGACTTCTTTCTCCAGCAACATGTATTTTACTTATAGGATTTAACACATCCAAAAGGAAAAACCTTCACAGTTCCTGGGCAAGGTTGGCATATATTTCAGATACTATTCAGAAAAACAGAAGGAAAATATATCACACTAACATGTATTTTACCCCAACTGTGATATTTCACAAGGTATGCTTTTAATTATGTGACCTGCCCTCAAAATGGGAATTTAAAAAAACCCCCAAAAACTAGCTGTGTTGGTTTCTAGACAAGACAAGACGTGATGTCTGCTGTGGCCAGTAGTCTGTTTCTACTACTTGCCAGAAACATGTTTCAGAGTAAGATACAAAAAATCCTGCACTGGGCATAAACTAGAAAATGAGATTTCCATAGCAGAAAACTCTGAAGTTTGACACGTATCTTTATTCTAAATTGGGATAAAGTGACACAATGTCATAAGTCCTCATTTTACTGGAAACCAACTGACCACTACAGCTACCTCCATACCACCAGCTTTCACCCTAAGCTTACCATTACATCCATCATTTACAGCCAGTCTCTGTTCCAACCATATCTGCTCTGATCCTACTGACCTGGATGCACACTTCAGGGATGTGGAGCATGGATTCCTACACTTACTGTACAATCCTGAAATCATAGCCACTCAAATTAAGAGAGAAACTCAAACCCCACTCTGATATGCTGCAACACCATCCCCATTATTACAATAGCAGAATCCCTCATCACCTACAGCTGCCAGCTTGAACACCTTAGACCAGGGCTTTTCAATGTTTTCCTCAGCATGACCCCATTTAAAAAAAGGAATTTTTTTGTGACCCCCAAATGATACAGATAAGATCAACAGGTTATAAATATGGCATTACAATATTTATGGTTTTAATTTTAACTTATTTTTGGATTTAAAAAACAACATTGGATATAAAGCTATTAAATGTATTTATTTGATATTTATTTCAATTGCTTTAACGGTGGATTATACTTACTATGCTGTATACTGTTAAGCAGCCCTAGGTGTCACAATTGTTAAATTGAGACATAAAAGTATATAATACAAATAAATTATACAGGAAACTAGACTGCCATTACTGTTCACTGTTAACGTTGCTGTACTTGCTCAATACAACCATCTCTCTAAGCTCCCATTAAAAAATAAAGCAATAAAAGCCAAAATAAAATAACATGAATGCATCATAACTGAACCCACTCCCAACAACAACTCATCCTCTGACAACATTCAGGAAAGGATCAATGCCAAAAAGCCCAAAAAACCATCAGATTGGACACCTCGCAGTGGACGAAACCCTAACCTTGACCGCTACATTGACTGCTTCAGGGAAAGAATGAACAATGAAATAATCAGCAACACACGCCACCATAACAACCTCTCTCTACCAGAGAAAAAGGCCATAGAATCTCTAAGATCCAACCACCAAATAGTAATAAAACCAGC
>NW_005843437.1:40793-49757 GCF_000455745.1 Alligator sinensis
ATTTTTTGAAAAAGACGCTACAGGCTTGCTACGGAAACTTAAAAACATAGACCACCTTCCTAGCAACACACTCCTAGCCACCATGGACGTTACCAGCCTATATACCAACATCCCACACCAGGATGGCATCCAAGCCTGCCTTACATATCTACAGGAACAAGATTACAACCCAGAATACAGGCCCAAAGATATTACTGACCTTATACACTTCATCCTCACACACAACAATTTCACTTTTAATAATCAACAATCATCTTACTCAACCTAGATTATAAAATAATGGTCAAAGTGTTTAATGAATGGATTTTTTAAAAAGTCATGGGAAATGTGGTTCATGGTGACCAGGCTTGCACAGTCCCTGGCAGAGTAGCAATTATGACACTGCTACTAATAAGAGTCATAATTTGATACTGTCAAGAATGAGGATTGAATGTGGCTCTCCTGAAACTATTTAAAAAAAGGGTATGACCAGGTGGAGTATGAGTTACTGTTTGGCACTCTGAACAAGATGGGGGTCCCACCAAAGTTTCTAAGTTAGATCAAGACTTTATACAAAGCAGCACAGTATAGGGTAGAAGTGAATGGCCATCTAATGGGAAGTCAAGGTTAGATCAGGCATGAGACTGGGGTGCCCCTGTAGCCACTCCTATTCCTCTGTGCCATCAAGGCATTGGTGCAGAGGATTAGGACAGATCATGTGATCAAGGTTGTGCCAATCCCTAGAGGAAAGGGCGTCCAAGCAAAATGCTTGTTGTACATGGACAGACAAGGTTCCTTGGGTGAATTTGATATCTTTTATTAGACCAACCCAAATAGTTGGAGAAAAGTTATTAAGCAAGCTTTCGGGTTCAAAAACCCTTCGTCAGGCTAAGGAAGTTTCAGCAGTTGGTGTGTGCTCTTCCTGGATGTTGTACATGGATGATGTTAATATCTTAGCAAGAGACAGTATGTCCCTGGAACAGGCAATAAGATATACAAGTCCAGTCACTCAGTCCAGCCCCGCTCCCACCCCACTCCCTGCTGCTTCAGGTCTAACCCTGCTCCCCTCCTTCCTCCCACAGCCACTTCAGGTCCACCTGGCCCATGTCTGCCTGCCTCCCTTCCCCTCCCTTCCCCTCCCCTCCTTCCCTACCCCCCATCTCCCCTTCCTTGCTGGTTGTTCTGGGGGGCATCCAAGATGGGCTACCACTGTGATCTCTCCCCATTCACCCTCAGGCAGGAAGGCAGGGGGCAGTCCGGCTGCTTGGATGACTGGGGCATGTTTCCCACCACCAAAATTCCCCAGCAGTGGTTCAAACTTGGGCCCACGCAGTACATGCTGCCCAACCAATTGGCTCCCACCCTCTCGGGGTGCATGTTCAGTTGGCTAGAAGCAATATGGACAGACATACATACAGACATACAGACAGACAGCCAGACTAAGCCATTTATTATATTAGTGGTCATGGGGGGGCTGCAGTTAGCACAAGGGTGGGCAATTATTTTGGGCGGAGGGCCACTTACCAAGTTTTGGGGAGCTATTGAGGGCTGCATGGGTAACCCCACCTCTTGATAGTTGCCCCGCCCCTGGTCACCATATTGAGACTGGAAGTCCCACCTCCTAGCCCCTGACCTTTGCCATTGGAAGCCCCTCCCCTTGCCCTGGAAGTACTCCTTTTGGGGGAAAGGGTGCTGTGATCTGGAAACCGGGAAAAAGATAGATATATATATGTATACCAACCCCCCCCACACACACACATAAAACATCTACTATAACTTACTTTAATTTTATTTTAAAATATTTTTGTACTGATTTCTGTGTTTACAAAAAGTGTATCTAGAGGTGCTTGCATAATAGCTTAAAATACAGTCCTACTGTGTGTTTTGTGTGGGCAGTAAGGGGGTGTAAGTGGTGGTGTGGTTGGGGAGAGTGTGTGTGAGTTTGTGTGTGTGTGCGCACGGGCAGTGGGGTGTGGGTATGGAGGCTGGGTGTGTGCTGAGAGAGAGAGCCAGGGCTGGGATGCCAGCTCCACAGTGTGCAGCTCTAACAATTGTATGTGAGCCTCACACGATGCAGCCAGGCAGACCCCATGCCCAGGCTCTGCAGTTCTGCAACCCCACCTTGGGTCTCTGCAAGTCCCAGGGCACTTGCACGGGCTCCGTGTTTCTGCCTGCCACTGCCTTTCCCTGCATTCCCTCCTGTAGGCTTTTCCACTGCTCGCTGCAGCCCCCCTGCCTCCTGCAGTACTCCCCGTGGCCCCTGCCACCTGCTGCAGCGCTGCTGTGACTCTGCCGTCTGCTGCAACCCCACCATTCACTGTAGCTCCACCATCTGCCAGGGCCCCCCACAGTTGTGCTGCTCACCGGGGCTTGCCAAGCCACTACTGCCCGCTGGGGCTCTGCTGCCTGCTGGGTCCTATCTTGACCCAGCCGTGGCTCTGCTGCCTGCTGGGTCCTGCTGGGGCCTGGCTGCAGCTCTGCCACCCACCGGGGGCTGCCTCCTGCTGTGGTTCTGTTGCCTACTGGGGCCTGTTGCAACTCCACCACCTGCCGGGACCCACCATAGCTTTGCCAACCACTGTGGCTCTGCCACCTCCTGGGGCTTGCTGCTTTCCCACTGCCTGCTGGGGCCTGGCTGCGGCTCTGCTGCCCATACGGGCCGGCTGTGCCACTTGCTGGGGCCTGCCGGGGCTCCGCCACCTACCAGGTCCTGCCACCCATCATGGCTCCCCCCCCTGCCAGGTCCTGCTGCGACTCTGCCACCCACTGGCTCCCGCCACTCGTTGGAGCCTGGCCACGGCTCTGCCACCTGCCGGGGCCCACCACCTGCTGCTGCTCTGCTACCCAACGCAACCCTATGACTTGTTGGGGCCCGTTATGGCTCTGCTGTCTGCCATAGCTCCACTGTCTCCCAGGGCCTACTGCAGCCCCACCACCCGCTGGAGCCCAGCTGCAGCTCTGCCACCCATCGGGGCCCACTGTGCTGCCTGCTGGGGACTGCTGCGGCCCTGCTGCCCGCCTGGGACCACCTCAGCTCTGCCACCCACTGTGCCTCTGCCACCTGCTATGCACCATGTAGGTCCTGCTGCTCCCTGCAGCTGCCACTTCCTGCGCTGCTACCCACGGGCCCCCCTGGTGCCGCACCACTCCCTGCTGCCCCCACTGCTCCCCGCAACCGCCACTTCCAGCCTCTCCCTCCATCCAATCTTACCTTATTTTCCACTCAGACAGAGGGAGGGGGAACAGCTTCAGGGGCACGGGGTCAGAAGCCACAGAGGCTTCTGGTTGGGGGCTGAGGGCGGGAAGGGAGTTGGGGGGCTGGTTGGAGCTGGGCTAGCCTTGTTGCTAAGCCACAGGCTCCTGCTGGGTCCTGCTGCTACTGGCCACCTGTCATCTTTGATAGGCAGCCACGGGCAGATATAAATTAATTTTCTAAAATTTTTAAAGGCCCTGTGGGCCAGATAGAATGGGCTGTTGGGCTGGATCCAGCCCGCAGGCTGTATTTTGCCCATCCCTGAGTTAGCAGCATGACATGAAGAAACTGTGCTCTGGGCTGGCAAGACTGATCAGGGATGCCCAGGGGAGTCCACCAGTGCCACAGCGTGATAGTGTGGGGTGACCAAGAAGGATTTCCATCTCTAATCCCAGCCCCAAAGGAGTTCCTTGTTCAAGCCATTGTACTTAGAACAGTGGCTAAAATAGCAGCTGGGCACAGCAAAACTGGGTTTTGGGCCAGGCAAATCTCTGGTCAAAGATGTCCATGAGAGTCCTCCGGTGGCACAGAGATATGTCATCATGGGGTAGTCCAAGAAGGATTTCTAGCTGTAATCCTAGCCCGAAAGCCAGTTGCTTATTCAGGTCCATATATTTAGCACAATGGCTGGAGTGCTGTCAGTTAGCACCGTGGCATGGCCAAACCGTGTTTTGAACCAGGCAAGTTTCTTGTCAGAGATATCCAGGAGAGTCTCCTGGTGGCACAAAGATGTGCTCTGGGGTAGCTCAAGAAGGATTTCTGGGTATAATCCCAGCCCAAAATCCAGTTCCTTATTTGGATCTATGTATTTAGCCCATTGTCTGGGGTGCTGTCAATTGGCAACCTGGCACGGCTAAACTGTGCTTTGGGCTGGACAAGTCTCTGGTCAGAGATGTCCAGAATAGTTCCCTGGTGCACAGATGTATGGCATGGGGTGGCCTAAAAGGATTCCTAGCTATAATCCCAGCCCAAATTCCAGTTCCTTATTCATGTCCATATACTTAGCACAATGGCTGGGGTGCTGTCAGTTGGCAGCCTGGCATAGCCAAACCGTGCTTTGGGTTGGGCAAGACTCTGGTCAGATGAATCTGATAGAGTCCCCCAGTCATGTAGAGGTATTCTGATGGGTGGCCCAAGAAGATTTTCTAGCCATAAACCCAGCCCAAAAGCCAGTTCCTTATTTAACCCTTACTTAGCATAGTGGGCATGGGGGCTGTCAGTCGGCAGCTTGGCACGGCAAAACCATGTTTTGGGCTGGGCGGGACTGTGGTCAGGTTTCTTTGGGACAATCCCTCAGTGGCATCCACAGGAAGTTTGGGATGGCCCAAGAAGTATTTTGCCCCATAATCCCATCCTAATCTGACCTTCATTGAGGGCTCTGTACTTGATGTGGGATATTAATTTACATATTAATTAGTATATGCATAGCTAATTAATTCTCTCTCTCTAGGATGTGCAATTCATTAATAACAAGTTTTTATTGGGTCTAGATTAGCTTTGAAAAAGGAACTGGGAATAAAGAATAAGGAACTGGGAATAAGGAACTGGGAATAAGCAACCAACTTCAGCCTCATGCTGGAATTCCTAAAAAACTGTTAATACAAAAGGTGGTGGATTCGAATTAAAATTGACAATATATTCCTGTATCCTGACAAATTTTGGTTCCTAATAATACTTCTTTTTGGTTCCTAATAATACTTCTTTTCATAGCTCATGACTACTTAGTTGCCTTTTCTGGGAGACTTTTTTTAAAGACTTAAAATCTCAATATATTACCTGAGCTGGTTTGTCATCTACTACTTTACTGGCACAGCCATATAATTCTAACAGATTTTCACCTGCAGAAACCATGTTAGGTAAATTTTCCAGGTGCTTTATCGTTCTATATTTATTTATAACTTCTACCAGGTTGCCAGGTACAGCTGTAAGGATTGTGGTTCTAGAAATCATTCCTAGAGTATTTTCCAAATATAGAGACAACCTCTGCTTCTCTACTTGCCCACTATAATAGCTGATTTCAGTGAGATACTGCATATTTTCAGTAACTCAACCATATGAAATTCCCTTGTAACCTAAATCTTTTTCAGCAATCAATTTATTCAACTTTGTCTTTTAAAGGCTCTCTCTGATGGTCTGAGGAGAGTATCACAGACTTCTAATCATGACGGAAGTCATGGCAGGTGACAGCAAGAGAGGTAACCCTGATAAACCAGAGTGTATAATGCACCCAGCTTGGCTGCCAGGGAGGCACCACAACTGCCTTCAAAGGTGGGGTCCCATTACCAAAAGGTAATTAGCCATGTTTGTCTGAAGCCTTGCAGCCTCAGCACAGACTTGGAAGTGCAGTCAAGGAGAGGTAATTTACTCCTCATATCTGACACCTACAAACCTGTGTGATGCTGCAAAAGGCACATTTGGGAACAAAGAAATGTTCCCTGCACTGCAAATTTGCAGGGCAGGTGTCCCAGCTGCTTATGGAGGGATCGAGATTGAGAGTATGGTCGGGGGTAGAAAGGTAAGAAAGATTTATTGCTTAACAAAAACACAACTATGCGTAGTAACAAGACAAACAATGACAGACAAAAGCAATTCACGTCGGCAACTTATCGTCAGTCCCCTCTGATGCCTGATACACAGCAAGCTTCTCTTTCCACAAAGTTCAGCAAAGTCAGGTGTCCCTGAACAGCACTGTCCAAAGGGGTACCAGGAAGGACCCTGGAATGCAGTCCTTGGGCTCCTCAAGGTCCACGGGCCCACTGATCCAGGCAACAGCTAACTAATCCTTTTCACAGAGATGTATCTTCCTTCCAAGTGGTTTCCAGATATTCCAGCCAATTTAAAGCTTCTGAATGGTTCTGATAATGTACAACCACTCAGATTCCTTTTACTTCAACTGTCTTTAGACTGACCAATTAGCAGTACAAGCCTTGCATTCCTTTGATAAGGTAATTTTAACTATGCTACAGGCCTTACTACTGCAAGGCTTTGCTAAATTTACTAGGCCTTACTTTATACAAGGCCTCACTACATCTTAGACTTTAATTAGGCTTTTAGCAACAACATATAGCTTAATAGCTAAACAAATACAGAAAAACACTTGATATCATCTTCATAGAGCCTTCAGCAAGCACCTTTATTTAGACATAATTTTCAGCTGTCACAGCAGGGGCAAAATTAGACCCCTGGGTAGCCGGGGATCAAAAAATACCCTGGGCAAGAAAAGCACGGCAAATGGAAGCTCAGGTCCTCCACAGAAATGCTCCACAGAAATGCTCTGGTAACCAGCCAGAGTTTCTCTATGGCTGGCCCTTGCCCCAGTGCTGAAACATACTGCCTGCCTGAGCAGGGCAGGCAGCATGCCAGCTGCAGGGAACTGGATTCAGGCTCTGTGCTGCATGGCATTCTGCTGACCCAGACCACACCCGCGTGATGGGGCAGTGGCGGTGTGGGTGCCAGGCAGCTAGGGCTGGTCCCTGCTGCCCCCGACTGGCCCATGCTGTGTGTGGAGGGGCTCTGCCAGGAGGTCCCAGTGACCCCAACAGCCAATGCTGCTGCCGGTGAGTGTGGGGCTTTATCTTTTTTCTTTTTCTTTTTTAATTGTCAGGATACTGGGGCTAGGTGGGGCAGCCATTAGGGGTTGGGGGTGAAAGCAGGGGATTGGGCCAGGTGGGGCAGCCATCAGGGGGTCTGGGGGTGCAAGCAGGGGATGGGTGGGGTAGCAATCCAGGGGGCTGTAGGAGCAAGCGGGGGTAGAACATGTAGGCCCTGTGGGGGGCAGGTGGTAGCCCCTGCGGGGGCCATGGAGCCCCTGTTGGGGAGTCTGTAGCCCCTGTGAGGGGCTAGGGCCCCTATGGAGAGCAGTCCATGATCTGTGCAGGGGGGCTGCGCCCTGCAGGGGCAGGGGGCCCACCCCTCCTGAGCAGCCGCTCCACAGTCCTCCCACAATCTACCCACACCTACCCACACACCCCGTGGCCCCCCACATCCCTCCACAGCCATCCATATCTCCCCACCCCTCTTCCTACCCCACTTCTGCAAACCCCACATTCCCCCAGCACACCCTGCATGCCCAGCTGCCAGGTGGCCCCCCACATCCCTCCACAGCCATCCATATCTCCCCACCCCTCTTCCTACCCCACTTCTGCAAACCCCACATTCCCCCAGCACACCCTGCATGCCCAGCTGCCAGACAGGATGAGACCTGCCGGCAGGAGCGGTGGCTGCAGGGGCCGCGGGTCCAAGGCAAACAGCAAAACGTATAGGTATTTAGAATTCATCTTATTATGAGGATAGAGACTCTGGTAGGCTTCCAAATTGCTTTAACACTGTAGATATATCAATAAAACATTGCCCAACTGATTGCTGTCTCTCTGTCTTGCTCTCTCTCTATTTATAGTGGTCTTTTGTTTTAATTGTGGAAGAACATGGATTTCAGGGTATTTTACAGAGTGATTTTGGGATTTTTTTATCAGGGATTTTTCATTTTTCAAATAGGGAACACCAGAATTCCTGCTAGGGAGGCAAGTGGCAGGACCCAGGCAGAGGAGTCTGCTCAGAGCTAACACCTTGGACCCAGTTGGAGGTGGCCGACCTCCCGGCCAGTTGGGGCTAGGAGGACATGCTTTGACAATTCAAAGCAGGCCATCACACTGGGAACATCTTCCAGGTGATACCTGCCCAGTTGGCTGGGCAGGGGCACACATGGCAGTAGTGCCACACAAAGGCCAATTCTGCAGCCACAGCCCACTGGGAGGTGCGCAACGAGGGCCGACACTGGCTATGCAGTCCCCATCTGGGTCTGGCAGGTGCACAGCCTTGGGGCCACATGCTGTCGCAGGTGGCATCAGGTCACAGCCAGGCAGCAGCCCCCACTGCCAGATGGCTGCAGTGGGTAGAGGGAACTCTCTGGGCTGCTTCAGCAGTCCAGCTGGCACAAGGGGTAGTGTCCCCAGGTACCAATTGGCTGTGCTCCAGAAGCTCCTGAGAGCAAGTAGCCCTGACCTACAGCACAGGTGCTGGCCCCAGGCTCTAGCTCCCCCTGGCTGCAGATTTGGGGGGAGCCAGCAGGGTTATTTTGCCCAAGTGGCACAACTTACACTACACTAAAGTACATGTCTCGGCACGTGCCGTGAGGCAAAAAGCCCCGCCTCAAATTTGCACCGCTTCTATTTGATCCTTTGCAAGCGCACGTGCCTGCGTGTGTGGACGTGCCCATGGGTTTTAAAGGTCTCCATGCTGAGGTACCCTGTGCCCCGGCCAGAGAGGGAGCAGCATGTGGAGACAGGAGAGCAGGCAGCCCGGAGCTGCTTGCTGTGCTGAGGCACCCTGCGCCTAAGCCAGCCACTCCCTGGCTAGTTGGAACACCAGCGTGGATTGGCAATCTGTAGGGCAGGGGTTGGCAACCCCTGACATGCGTGCTGAGCGTGGCATGTGAGGCCATTTTGCTTGGCATACCGCAACCAGCCCCAGCTCTCGGTAGCTGTTTGCACTCTATCTGCTGCTTGCTGCAGCTGCCCAGAGCCTGGGATAGGCTCCAAACAGCTGCGCTGGGCTCATCACCTCCATGCCGGGAGCAGGGGAGAGACCAGGGCTGCGCTGCTTTAGGTCCTTCCCCCACCACATGCTCCGAGGCGCGCTTGCATGCGCTGGTGCTGAGCTGATGCCAGAGCCTGGTGCAGCTGTTTGGAGCCTCGTGGCTGCAGCCGGCCCCGGCCCCTGGGGGGGGGTGCCCA
>NW_005843437.1:49780-58663 GCF_000455745.1 Alligator sinensis
GGCCCCAGGCGGGCAGCTGGGATGCTGCAAGCCCTGCTGGGAGCAGCCCGGGCTCACCAGAACCAGGGTAGCTGCTGGCAGTCACAGAGCCCGGGCTGTGGGGCAGGGGCTTTGGGTGGGGGGCAAGGGGCACAAGCAGGGCATCCTGCCATGTACTCCTTGCCCTCATTTTGTTTTTCTGCCATGCCAGCACTCCAGCACCTTCCGAGGTAGGTGTTGTGTTTTTTGGCACTCCAACCAAAAAACATTGCCTACCCCTGGTATAGAGGGTGCACGTGGGTGCATGCCCACCCCCTGAACGTGGCAGTGTACCCCCTGCAAAAAGGTGCTGCTGACATTGCTGGTGTCACCTGCGGGCAGTTGCTGCTTGCCACCCCCGCTACTGCCGACACCACCGGTGGCGTCTGCAGGCAGTCTGCAATCGCTGCCGGCTGCCACTGCCAGTAGTGTCTGCAGATGGTCACCGACCATTGGTTGGTGCTCGCCATCCCCCACCACCGACAGTGCCGTGGCCACCTGTGGGAGCTCCCTGCTGGCCACTGCCATGTTCCTTCCACCATCAGTGCCGCCACCACCTGTGGGAGCTCGCTGTGCCCCTCCAGCCTCTCGTGGCACATGGCATTCATGCCAGTGTGCTTCAGGACAGGGGAACAGGCAGCCCTGGGTTGCCTGCTCCCGTTTCTGCATGGCTCAGCACAAGGGCTCCACTGCAAAGCCCCCACACTGAGTCAAGTGGAGCCCCCATCATGAGGCACATTATGTCCCAGCCAGTCACTCCCCACTCCCTGGGCTGCCTTCTCCCCAGTCTCTAGGCACAGTGCACCCCAGCCAGCTGCCCCAAGGCTGGCTGGGGTGCAGTGTGCCTTGAGATGGGGCTACATGAGCCTCAGTGTGGGGGCTCTGCTGCAGAGCTCCCATGCTGAGGCACACAGAGAAAGGGGAGTAGCCAGCTCAGGGCTGCCTGCTCCCCATCTCAAGACATGGGAGCTTCACAATGCACAGAGATGGGGGAGCAGGCAGCCCTGGCAGTCCTATTCCCCCATCTCCATGCTTGTCCTGGCACACAGCACTTTGGCATGTTTTGCACCTTTTTTTTCAGCGGTTTTTTTTTTTGCTACTGGGAAATCCTGGTGGCAAATTTTGCCCCAGCATGGCAAATTAGCAGCATTGCACATGGTTTAACATGCAACATGTGCGGTTTGTTTTTCTGCAGAGAAGTTTGCCTGCATGTCTGGATCCACCCTAGTAGATTTTCCTAGTAGAACTCCATAATCAAGGTCTGTGTGAATGACCCAAGGAGAACAGACAAGCAGGTAGCAAAAGTACCCTGATCTCCCCACCCCCAATACCAAGCCCCAATATCAGCACAGCTAGGTCCTGACATTTGTGTAAGGTCCCACAGAATTAACCATAGAGCAGCTCCACTCTGCCACCCCCACTTCCCATTACCTCCCTGCCCCTGTACCAGCATTAAGAGTGTGGCTAATGCCAGGGGTAGCTCCATGCTGACCCTACAAGGTACAGCCAGTTATTTCTGTCTTTAAGCAGCATAAATGCATTTTTTGGGTCTTCAAGTCCAGCTGCTAGTGCAACCCAATCTGACTAGTTCTTGCCATCACAATTAGGAATAGTGTTTTGCAATGGAGACTGTGACTGATATGTACAGTGAAGGTAGCACAGGTCTGCTGGTGAAAAAGCCTGTTTCCTTACTCTTTGTCTCCTCCTTTGCTTCAGACATTGAAACACTTCACAGAGGTTAAGGCAACTGAAAATCAGAGAAGCCCTGACCATTTCTAGCATTATTCAGTGACAAGACAGAACCAATCCCTGTTAATGGAAGATTTTTTTCTCTGAGGTGAAAGTTAGTCTGTCTATTTGGACATTAAAGATCTGCTGACCAGTGCAGACAGCAACTGCCATGTTCTTCAAAAAAAACTTCCTGTTTAAGATGAGAGAGAAGAACTGAAAATATGCTGCTTGGATCCTCTCTGTAAAGAGAAGAAAGGGAATGGGGGCTCCTTGCTCCAGAGTTTCCAGGACAGAGTCTCCTGTGCTCCAGGTCTGAGCTATATTCCTTGTTTGTACACCCATAGATTTGTACTAGGCTGTGTTAAAACATCTTTTGTTTGAATTTGGCCAACTTACAAGCTCTCCCCCTATGTGTGACTGCTTTGTCTTCTGTATTCATTTCATTATTTCCTTCTGCATCATTGATTACCTGGCTGGCCTATAGTTACATAGGTCGCTTCACTTTCCCATTGTGAGTATTGGTACACACTGGCACTTTTTCAATTCTCTTGAATTTTCCTGTCATTATTTCTGGCCAGAATTTTTAATTGGGGGAAAAAAGGTCAGTTATCCCATTAAGCACCTACCCATGTCATGTTAGGGATATCATGAAAGGTTAGGGTTTTGGTTTTTTTCCTGTAAACACATCACAGGGAAATTAGAAGCATGTTAGTCGTCAGAGGATGTGAAATGCAAAGCACAGCCTAGATCCACAGTCTTCTTCTAAAGATATTAAGAAATTAATTGACAGACCATTTGTCTCAGCCAGAAGTTCAGGAATTGCACAATTATTTTTTTGTCTTTTGTAATTGTGAAGTATTGTTTTTTGTAATTGACTTGTGACAATTATTCTGCCCAGGAAGAATCAAGAACTATGTGCTTCTCAACTTAATCTGGGAGAGGAGAAGCAAATACTTCCTCTTGGCCTAACTTAGATGTAGAGGTGCACTTCCTCTTGATCATGGCCAGGTCCAGCCCACTGAATGCCTGGCCCAGAGTCAGGCCAGATACTATAAAAGACCAGACCACAGAGCTGCGCTTCTCCATCAGCGGAGCAGAGATGGCAGGTGAGATGTTGCTGTTTTTTATGTTTTGTTATTGTTTTACTTTTTCTAATATGAAAGTTCATTTCAGGGAGGACATGAAAGCCATGTGTGGAAGGATGAGTCAGAGATGGACTGTACCTCAGCCAGAACCCCCACCACTCTTCTTTCATTTTGGTGATGCATGAGATAAATTGATAGGGCACTCCTTTTCTTCCCATTTTTTCTTGAACACCTCTCCCCCTTCAGAATAAAAAACTGAATGCTGGGAAGTTCAGAAACTTTGTATTATATACATTTAGGACAACCTAACCCACAACCTTGAATTTCCTTCTATCCCCTTACATTTAGAGAGTGGCTCAAGCCCTAAAGCAGAAAGTTTAATAGCCCTTCCAGGATTGTGTCAGTATAAATTATTCTAACACTTGATGTTCTTGTCCACGATGAAAATATCAAAATTAGTGGATATTTTAATCTTCACAATTCCTTATTTGTAAAATGGAGATAATACCCCTTTATTTAACAGATTGCTATGAGAATAATCTGATTGTGTACTGCTCAGACATTACTCTGGTATGTGATGAAAAAAAATCTCAGGAGGAAATCATTTAGTATGCATTCAGTGCAGGGTTAGAATGGCATGCCTTAAATAAGGCACAGGGACATATAAACATTGATGAAAGACCAAGCAAATTATCATAGACTGTACATTTAGGGAGCATTGTTCACCGTATGCACTGCATGAAGTAAGGGTCCTGCAGGAAAAAAGAGCATGTGAACATGTAATTTAATTAAAGACTGTGATTACATATATGCAAAAGAAGGCTAAACTGACTTGCACAGATAATTTTGAATTGTTATTTTGTAAACTTTGCAGGGTTATTAACTTTCCAAAGTCCATGTGGATACCTTTCATCGTATTCCTAGTTAGAACTCTCTTACTTTTCTTTCGTCCTTCCTGTTAGATCTGTAACTTCTAAAATCCATTTTCATACCACTTGTTTACTCCAATCCATCCCCTACCCAGCTTGGTTAGCTGGGTCCTTTCTAACAGAACATATTAATACAACCAAATGGAAAAATGTCTACCTAGAAATCAACGTAGGTATTACCTAAAGAATGAGATCTTGGAAGGCACTGACTCTGTAAAGTATCTAGACATCATAATGGACAAACAATTTAGCATGAGCGTCCAGTGAAGTCCTCTGACACATGAACTGGGAAGTTGTGAGAAGAAATAGGGAAGGGAATTTTATCTCTGCATATAATATTGGCAGGGCATGGTGGGAGGGGGTTGAGGTGTCATGTTTTAGCCCGTCCAGACCAGTGTGCATGTGCCTCTTGTAGCATTTCAAACCCCTTTCAGATGCTGGAAGACATGGGAGACTGGTGCTTTTTGAGTGGCATGTGGCCCCCCTGACATCAGTCGGCGACTGTGGGGTCCCTCTGTAGCTGTTTGCACTGACTGGTGGGGGCTCCCCTGGGGGCCGATCTCACTGACTGGGGGGAATCCCCCAGCAGCTGATCTCATTCACCAAAAAGCAGCTGCCACTTCCAGAAGTCCCATGGCCACTTTTGCCGGTGGCCCTGCTCCCCAGCTGGCGCTCACAGGGGAGGCACCAGCACTCCCGCCTGCCCCCCTGCCTGCTAGCTAAACAGGGAGTGCGGCCTGACAGGGGGTGCACCAGTGCTCTCAGGGGGTGCATGTGCACCCCCCTGCACCCCTACGCACCGCCACTGCTGCAAGAGGCATGTGTAGGAACAAAAAAGGTTCACGGGGGCAAAATTAGATACCTGGATATCCAGGGGTCAAAAAATACCCCAGGGGAAAAAACCAGAGGCAACCAGAGGCTCAGTGCTCCACAGGGATGCTCTGGTAGCCAGCCAGAGCATTTCTATGGCTGGCGCTTGCCCTGGTGCTGAAGCATGCTGCCTACCTGTGCAGGGCAAGCAGCAGTGCAGGCTGCAGGGACCTGGACCCACCTTTGTGGCAGGTAAGTAGGGGGTTGGGGTGGGGCTGGAGAAGGGTGGGAGGGGACCATGGGTGGGGCCTCCCCCCTGCTCCCCGTTCCTTTTCCCCACCCCTGTTCATTCCCCCTGCTTCCCATGCATTCACCTTGCTCCCCCTTCATTCCCCTTGCTCCTTCTTTGTTTTCCCACCCCTGTTCATTCCCCCAACTCCCCACTCACTCTCCTGCCTGGCCCCAACTCCCTGCACTCACTGGCAGTAGCAGCAGCAACCGGGATCACTTGGGGCCTCATGGCACAGCCCCCCTGCCTGGGAGGCTGCAGAGGGCGGTGAGGTTCGGCCCCAGCCACCTGGCACCCATGCTGCCATATTGACTGGGTGGGGCCTGGCTCAGCAGGGTGCCATGCACTGTGTCACAGCTCCAGGCTGCTTGGGCTGAGCAGCGCCGAGCCCCAGGTGACAGCTGTAGCACCCCTGAGCTGCCAGACAGCACGCGACACCCTGCTGAATCGGGCCACACCCAGTCAAGGTGGCAGCTGCAGCGCGGGTACCAGGCAGCCAGGGCCAAGCCCCGCTGTCCCCCGCTGCCCTGCACCACGTGGGGGGGCTGTGCCATGAGGCCCTGAGTGGCCCTGACTGCTGCTGCTGCTGGTAAGATGCTGGTGGTGTGGGAGGCTGGAGCTGGGCGGGAGAGTAATGAGGGGGCTGGAGCTAACCAGGGGAATCCCTGAGTCATCTCCAGCCTCCTGATCACTGCCTCACTCATCTCCAGCCTTCTCATTCTCCTGCTTGTCTCCAGCCTTGGGAGGACTGGAGAAAAAGCAGAAGAATGAGCAAGGGGATGGAGACAAGCAGGAGACTGAGCAGGAGACTGAAGACCAGCCCCTGGAGATGAGCTGGATATGTTCCCCTGCTTGTCTCCAGCCTCCTGCTCATTTCCCTGCTCATCTCCAGCCTCCTGCTCATTTCTCTGCTTGTCTCCAGCCTCCTGTTCATTCTCCTGCTCATCTCCAGTCTTGGGAGGCTGGAGACAATCCCACCCACCCTGTCTTTTGTTTTAATTGTGGAAGAACATGGATTTTGGGATATTTTAAAAAGTGAATTTGGGATGCTGCTTCAGCAGTCCATTTGGCACAAGAGGTAGTGTCCCCAGATACTAATTGTCCAGGCCCCAAAAGGTCCTGTCTATTTGTATCTTTCATATTAATGTGGGCCTTAAGGCCCACCCAGCTAATAGCCCCTTTGTGGGGCCAAAGGATGATAGATACAATTAAGTTCTTGGGACAACAAAAGCAAAAACAGGATAGGAGTTATGTGGGGGGTCAAAGGGTCAAAATGTGAAAATAAGTTCTCCAGAGGGGGATACCAAGCAGAGCCCCCCACACCCACTGGTCCTCAAAGGCATCCAAGGAGCTGGTGGATGCTGCCCACTGGTGCTCTGCCTGGAAACATGCATGGACAAGTGAGAGGAAAGCGGCCCTGCAGTCTCTGGGCACCTTCCTGGCCATAGCCTCCTTCCTGGTCAAGTACAGGGACCACTTGGCCAGGGCCAGGAGGAGGCTGACCAGGAGGTCCTGGGACTTGGTGCGGCTGAGGAGGGGGTGACCAAAAACAAAAAGGTGGGGGGGTGAAGTTCAACCAGAACCTCAGGAGGGGAAGTTGATACCTGACACCATAAAAAAGAAGAAGAAACAAAAATTCTTGTTGTTAGTGCTTATATGGGGAGACTTCCAAAAGTGTTAGGTGCACACGTGTGCAAGTGAGAGAAAGAGAGAGAGAGAGAGAGAGAGAGAGAGAAAAGGATACTGCCCTTTCTGCCCCAAAGCAATCTGACATTAAAGGGGCAGTATACTTTTTCCCACTCTCTCTCTCTCTAGTAACAGTGTTAAGCATCTCCAATTACAGTATCTCACTTCATAATTCCACTATTCTTCAAGGTCATGTTTTTACCCTCTGTTTTATATATTTTATCCTTTCTTTTCTTCATGGCCTTTCCTGAACAGTGTATATCCTTGAAAGCTTGTTTGCATTCCAGTCATGATTGCTATTCCATCATGTTTTTGTGATCCCTGTAACAGTTAACCAATGGTAGTCATGTGCAAGTATCAATATTCACTATTTAGTCTCTTCTTGTAAATAAAGTTTTAGTTAAATCCTCAAGTTACAGAAACAATACCACATGACTTTGGGGACCAGTTGTATGCACCATGAAAAATGAAGAGTAAATAATAAAATGCAGAGTTGAAGCAAACAAACTGTGAATTAAGTTCTGGCTAAAATACATGTATATAAACTCTTTGAACAAATACAAGCATAAGTAAAAATCACAGCATAGCCACAGATCATTTGAAAACTCCAAAAAAAATTAATTCAGTTGAATTCTTAATGAATTTAAGTAGCTCTACCTAGAAAATACATGAATTGGAAACAAGAGAAGGGCCACAGAAAATAACTGAATAAGTTCAGCAGGGGCTGGAGCTAACCAGGGGAATCCCTGAGTCATCTCCAGCCTCCTGATCACTGCCTCACTCATCTCCAGCCTTCTCATTCTCCTGCTTGTCTTCAGCCTTGGGAGGACTGGAGAAAAAGCAGAAGAATGAGCAAGGGGATGGAGACAAGCAGGAGACTGAGCAGGAGACTGAAGACCAGCCCCTGGAGATGAGCTGGATATGTTCCCCTGCTTGTCTCCAGCCTCCTGCTCATTTCCCTGCTCATCTCCAGCCTCCTGCTCATTTCTCTGCTTGTCTCCAGCCTCCTGTTCATTCTCCTGCTCATCTCCAGTCTTGGGAGGCTGGAGACAATCCCACCCACCCTGTCTTTTGTTTTAATTGTGGAAGAACATGGATTTTGGGATATTTTAAAAAGTGAATTTGGGATGCTGCTTCAGCAGTCCATTTGGCACAAGAGGTAGTGTCCCCAGATACTAATTGTCCAGGCCCCAAAAGGTCCTGTCTATTTGTATCTTTCATATTAATGTGGGCCTTAAAGCCCCCCCAGCTAATAGCCCCTTTGTGGGGCCAAAGGATGATAGATACAATTAAGTTCTTGGGACAACAAAAGCAAAAACAGGATAGGAGTTATGTGGGGGGTCAAAGGGTCAAAATGTGAAAATAAGTTCTCCAGAGGGGGATACCAAGCAGAGCCCCCCACACCCACTGGTCCTCAAAGGCATCCAAGGAGCTGGTGGATGCTGCCCACTGGTGCTCTGCCTGGAAACATGCATGGACAAGTGAGAGGAAAGCGGCCCTGCAGTCTCTGGGCACCTTCCTGGCCATAGCCTCCTTCCTGGTCAAGTACAGGTCCCACTTGGCCAGGGCCAGGAGGAGGTTGACCAGGAGGTCACGAGACTTGGTGGGGCCGCAGATGGGGTGACCAAAAACAAAAAGGAGGAGCCGCCAGCTGAGGTCCCCAATGGCTCAGGGGATGAAGATGGAGTACAGACTCTGCCACTGGGCTGCCCCAGCCATGCCCTCGCTGAGCAGGTGCCTCAGAAGGTCCTGCAACTTGGTGCCCCAGAAGGTCCTGTCTATTTGTAACATTAAAATACTGTGGGCTCTAAGGCCCACCTGGCTAACTAGTAGGCCCTATTGTATGGGGGCTAACGGGTGAATGCTTCAACAAAATATTTGGGACAACAAAGGCAAAAAACAGGATAGGAGTGACATGAGGGTGAAAGGGTCAAAATGTGAAAATGAGTGCGCCTGAGGGGGACACTGAGCAGAGTCCCCTGGGGCCGCACCCACCAGTCCTCAAAGGCATCCAAGGAGCCAGTGGACACTGCCCACTGGTGCTCTGCCCAGAAACGTGCATGGACGAGTGAAAGGAAAGCAGTCCCACAGTTTCTGGGCACCTTCCCGGCCACAGCCTCCTTTCTAGTCAACTACAGGGCTCACTTGGCCAGGGCCAGGAGGAGGTTGACCAGGAGGTCCCAGGACTCAGTGAGACCATGGATGGGGTGACCAAAACCAAAAAAGTGGGGGGTGAAATTCAACCAAAACCTCAGGAGGAGGTTCTGGTGGTGGAGAGGCTGCAGCCTGGGGCACTTGAGGGGCATGTGCGCCAGGGTCTCCCTCCGTCCCCAGA
>NW_005843437.1:58728-65801 GCF_000455745.1 Alligator sinensis
GAGGACCCATCAGCTGAGGTCCCTAGTGGCTTGTGGGATGAGGATGGAGTACAGATTCAGCCACTTGGGTGCCCCAGCCATGCCCTCGCCAAGCAGCTCCTGTCACTTGGTGTCCTAGAAGCTCCTGAGGGCAAGAAGCTCTGAGCTGCTGGCCAGGGCAGGTTTTTACACTGCTGGGGCTCTAGCTCACCCTGGCTGCAGATCCGGGAGGAGCCAGGTGATTTGATTGATATGTATGAGCTCCTGGGAGAGGAAATAAAGACCTCTTTCATCTAATGTTGAAAGGAGAGCAAGACTAAGGGCTGGAAACTGAAGAAGGAGAAAATTAGTTTAGAAGTAATGTTAGAGTGATGTTATACCATGCTGGTCTAGGAATCATGCAAGAGGCAAGGATGATATCCTTTTATTTAGGTGACACCCCATTCTTTAGGTGATATTGTTTATTAGACTATCCTCATAGTTGGGATAAAGTTACAGCTTTTGAATGCAAGATATTCTTCTTCAGGGTTAGAAGTAAAACACGCACTTTGACAGAAGAGTGATGAAACGCTAGAACAAGCTAAATGGCAAAGTGGTAGATTCTCTACCTCCTGCTCAGCTTGGACCCAGACAAGATGCCACTCTGGCAGATATATAAGGTTTGGTGCTCAGTGCAAGCAGAACTAGGTAAATGTCATAGTCTGTGATTTACCCAATGACTAAAGTTAGATTAGTGCTGGAATGGTATTGTAGCCAAGATAGGCCAGGAAATATGCAAGAGGCAAGAATTTTTGTGGGTGATATCTTTTATCGGATCAACTGCATGATTGGGATAGACTTAGACAAGCTTTCAAAATGCTTCTTCAGGTCACCTTTATGGCTTGTCTAAGGCTCCTGCCCTACCTTACACTTAAGATGTGATTAACTAGTTAAACCAGGGAATTAAATGTAATTAACTGACTAAAACAAGGAATAAGTCACAAAGTAATTCCACAAAAATGTGTAATAACTTGTAGCTGGTTCCTATCACACCAGTAATTGAACATGTGGCCAGGTACACCCCTCCACCTAGCAGCCCCATCAGCTGTGAGCTCCCAGCATCAGGGATACATGGTGCACTGCTGTGGCTGGGAGGCCAGATCAGCTGATGGGGCTCCCAGCCAGGGAAGCTTTCTACTTACTAGTTCCGAGGGAATCTGGGATCCCTCTGCTCTGGCAATAAGGTGTGATGGGATCTGATGCTTGATCCCACAATCACACCTCCTACCATGCATGTGTGGCATGGCATCAAGTGTGATTGTGTGGATTGCACATCAGATCCCATCACGCCTTTACCTGTATATTTGGCAGGGCTAAGTCTATCCCAACCGTGAAGTTGGTCCAATGAAAGATATCACCCACAAAATCCTTGCCTCTCACATAATGTTAAACTAGATGACCTGATTGTGTTTTCTGGGCTTAAAATCTACATACCTGGCTGCAGTTGTTCATGGCCAGAGTACTGAGACCTTGCCACCCAGCTATCTCCTCCTTATTTATAAACTCCTTCTTCCTTCCCAATCACAAATTCTTCCTGCCTGTGACTAGACTGTGAGAGACAAAGGCAGCAGGGAAGGAAGACTCGGAGCAAGAACACTGTCTAAAGTCCTCTTGAGGCAGGAGTAATCCATGTTAATCCAACGATATCCTAGAAATTCCACTTTGTGTCTGTTCCCTTTGTTACCTGAAGTCCATACGCTATGGGCTTGTCCAGACAAGCATACACGTGTGTTTCCCTGGGGATAAATAGCAAAGGCACATAGTTGTACTGCTGCTACTTGTCCCCTGGGAACGCCTGTGCACGCATGCTCTGACACACAGTGGGTTGCCCCAAGTGGGGTTGGGAAGGCCAGGGCCAGCACCTGGGCTGGTCCCAGCAATCTTACCTGGGTCCTGGGGGCCTCCCAGGGCTGCAGCAGTGGTGATCCAGTGCACAGAGCCTGACCAGCATCCAGAGTGCAGCTCCAGCTGGCTAGGCTCCAGTTTCAGGTGGTGTCACATGCACCGCCCTGCTTTTTTCAGGTACAGGTTTTTTTGACACCAGGATCTCCCAGTGTCAAAAAAAACCTGCTGTGCCACAAATCAGCAGTGCAGCGAATGCCTGCATGTGCAGTTTGTGGCACCTCAGATGTGTCTGTGGCAGTGTATACTGCACATGCACTCTCATCTGGATGCACCCTTTGGGTCCATGAGCAGCCCCCAAAGGCCAGAGCTGCTACTTCACAGCAGCTATACTGCAAACACTGGAGAGCAGGTTTCCCTATCAGGAAACCTGTGCTTTACCTCATGAGTCCGTTGTATAGCCAGAGTTGCCAACTCACTGTCTGTAAAGTTATGGGCTGTCAGTTAAAAAAAAAGTCAAGCTAAAAGTGTCTTTGCATAAAATCTGTAAAAAACCCCCAAACTTGAGCCATCTGTAAAAATGTCAAGCAGCTGGAGCTGATTCAAACCCTGTGGCTGAAAACAAGCAGAATGCAACCTTAAAGCACAGGGTATAAAAGTGCCAACCTGATAACCAAGCAGGAGTGCAGCACCCTGCACGAAGCCTTCTGTCTGTCTTCCCCTAGACCCTTCCCTCCCCCAGCCACATGCTTTTCCAGCTGCTGAGTCCTGTCAGCTATAACACTGCTGGGTCACAGATAGGCTTTTTTGGCAGTCTGTTCCAGAATGGGGGGGAGGGGGAGTGGCAGCACAGTGTAAACCTATTGCAGCAGTCAAGTAGGGATGTCAACTCAAGAAAATTTTCCTTTTACTGCAAACTTTTGACTGATGACCAAACTTTTTTTACTATATTTGCTGTTAAACCCCTAAAATTCAGGGAATCAACCTGTCATAACCCAAAGGTATGATTTTGTGTGTGCTTTGGCACCAGAATTATCCCCGCCAAATTACAGCTTCATTGCACGGTGGAGTTTTCTGCTGTGGAGGAAGGCTCCGGTGCAGGGACGAGTTTCCCGCCTATTTGCAGCTTCTTTTGCAGAGTGCATTGCTCAAGTTGCAAGAGAAATGCACGGTGCAAAGAAGTTCCTGCCACCCGTATGCAAATTGGTTCCCCGTTATTGGCTAGTTCTAAATTATTCACACATGGCGGCTAGTGATTTGCTTGCTAGCCGTATAAGAGGCTTGAGCGGTTTCCACCCAAGCCGAAGAGGACTCCACATCCATCTCGTGGGGACTCTGGGTACACGGCAGGGAAATAAAGACCCCTGTGTGAGATTCAGAGGAGCTTGGCGACCTGATCCATTGCCCACCTCTTCCCGTCTTCGAGCGATAAAAATTATAAGACGTATCTACGAGTCCGATTTTGGTGGCGCGCTCACCCAGAGCATCCGGAGCTCTGTTTCCGTGGAGCCTAGCAAACTCCACGTGACCGTTCGTGTTGTCTTTGTCTGTAACCGCAACTCAAGCAAGTTTTCCAGTCTACACCACGACCATCTCTGGTGTAAGTAAACAATCTTTAAAACTACCGCTACGAGTCTGTGCCTAATTCTAGCTTGTCGCGCCCCTCTCTCCGACCCCGCGTGCCCAGGCTGCTGGCCACAGCCCGCGTGCAGCACGAAAAAGGGCCCGGCTCGCGCCCGGCCCACACACAGCCCAGTATTTATTTGTGTTCAGTTCAGGTATAGCCAATAAGTTTGGGTTCAGTTCCAGTGCAATCCACCAAAAAAAAAAAAGAGAGAGAGAAAAGGTTCGTTAGTGATTTAAACCAAAATTTCTCTCATGCATTTCAGAATAAGAAATAGGATTTTCAAGCAGAAACATTTGAAAATCTATAATACTCATTTAGAAGTTTATACAAGTAAAGGCCTCTTTTTTGCCTCCATATTCCTGAACAGGGACCAGGACATTTCCCCTACTAGAATTGCGGATGGACCCAGGGGAGGCACCACCATGCCTAGGGTCAGGGATGACCTAGTTAGGGAACTTTTGGAGGGGCTGGATGTGTTTAAATCAGTAGGTCCAGATGCTTTTCACCCAAGGGTGCTGAGGGAATTGGCGGGGGTCTATGAGTGCTCGTGGGGCACTGGCCATGTATCAGAGGATTGAAAAAGAGCCAATGTGGTCCCCATTTACAAGAAGGGGAGAAAGGAGGACCCCGGCAATTATAGGCCAGTCAGTCTTACCTCAGTCCTTGGGGAGACCTTTGAGAAAATTATCAAGGAGCACATCTGCAAGGGCCCTGCAGGGGAGGTAATGCTCAGGGGCAAACAACATGGGTTCATTGAGGGCAGGTCTTGCCTGACTAACCTGGTTTCTTTTTATGATCAGGTCACAAAGTCCCTGGATGAGGGTGTTTGGGTGGATGTCATCTTCCTGGACTTTAAGAAGGCCTTTGACACAGTTTCCCACTGCATTCTCTTAAAAAAAACTAGGTGACTGCAGCACTGATGCCTACACAGTCAAATGGGTGGCAAACTGGCTAGATGATCACACCCAAAGAGTGGTGGCAGACGGGTCATTTTCGACCTGGAGGGATGTGAGCAGTGGAGTCCCCCAGGGCTCAGTCCTGGGGCCTGTACTGTTCAACGTCTTTATCAGCCATCTGGATGTGGGTGTGGAAAGCACGCTGTCCAAATTCACTGACGACACCAAGTTGTGGGGCAAGGTGGGCACGCTGGAGGGGAGGGACAGAATCCAGCTAGATCTAGACAGGTTACAGAGGTGGACAGATGAGAATAGGATGGAATTCAATACAGACAAGTGCAGGGTACTGCATCCAGGGAGAAGGAACCAGCAACACAGCTATAGACTAGGAAACACCCTTCTTGTCAACGCGGTGGCAGAAAGGGATCTTGGAGTCATTGTTGACTCCAGGATGAACATGAGCTGCCAATGCAAGGAAGCGGTCAATAAGGCTAACCGTACCTTGTTGTGCATTTACAGATGCATCACAAGCAGGTCCAGGGAGGTGATCCTTCCCCTCTTTGCAGTGCTGGTCAGTTGGAATACTGTGTCCAGTTCTGGGTGCTGCACTTCAAGAGGGATGTGGGTCCAGAGGAGGGCCACTCGCATGGTCAAGGGGCAGTGGGGCAGGCTGTACGAGGAAAGGCTAAAGGGCCTGAACCTATTCAGCCTCCACAAGAGAAGGTTGAGAGGGGATCTGGTGGCTGTTTACAAACTCACCAGGGGGCACCAGGGAGAATTGTGGGAGGTTCTGTTCCCCTGGGCACCACCCGGGGTTACTAGGAATAACGGCCACAAATGATTAGAGAGAAGGTTCAGGCTGGACATCAGGAGACATTACTTTATGGTTAGGGCTGCCAGGTTCTGGAATGGGCTCCCGAGAGAGGTGGTGCTCTCTCCTACCTTGGGGGTCTTCAAGAGGAGGCTAGACAGATATTTGGCTGGGGTGATATGACCGTGGCACCCATTCCTGCCTGGGACAGGGGGTCGGACCTGATGATCTGTTTAGGTCCCTTCTGACCCTAAGCACTGGGAAACCATGACACTATGAAATTTGCCTGCATGTGACTTCAACTTTACATGAATGCCAGGGTTTTTGTGTTGTCAAAACAATTACTTTTTCATGAACAATTTGTTTGGGTGAACTAAAATAACATCTAGTATCTGCTCTGTCATATTGGACCTCTGTTCTGGATAAAATAAATCTAAGGCCTGAAAATGCTCTTTTAACACTAATTTGTGTTGCTGGAACTGCCATTACAATTTTTTGCCAGTTGATACAATTTAAGCATGGCATTTTATTTTTGGCGTTCCCAGTATTTTAAATAGGTCTTCCTTTTACTGAGATGTGGCTTATCTGTAAATGACTCAAGATATGGCCCTATATTTTGGGGGTCTCTTATTTGTTCAGATATCTTTCTCTCTCTGGAGATTTCAGAGCTTTAAGAAGAGAGTCCAATTTATCATCTGATCTTTCACTTTTGGAAACGTGTCTTTGTTTCTATAAATTCCTTAAGCTTCTGAGCTAAATGGGATAAAGCTTTTGCTGTTTCCAATTGGCATTTTAACCAAGCACCATAAATCAAGTATTGTTAGTTGTTCATACTGAAGAATCTTTGTTGTTACATTAACAGGCTTTGGTGCAATTGTCATGCTTTCAATGTCATTCCATTCTGCTTCTGTCAGATGAAGCTCATGGTTTGAGATGGACATGGCTTGAGCTCTAAGAGTCACTCAAGCATGTCACAAATTGAAGGCCAGCTGGTAGGACAATCTATTATTGGGTGTTTTGACTTTAGTTCCCGCCTTTCCCCCCAGGAACATGGAGAATAAACAGGAGGAACTGGCCTTCCTGCTAAGCAATATGGGAGGAGCATTCAGCCAAATATGATCGGTCATGTAGCTTCCTCACCTGCATTGACGAGCTCAGACTCAAGAACTCCACGGGCCGACAAGTGGCGAGGCGCTGCTAGATTTGGTTCTGGCCAAAGGGGATGATCTAGCGAGCAATCTGAGCATCAAAGGAGAGCTCAGAAACAGTGATCACGATTTGATCAACTTCCTTATCCATCGTAAAGTTGGCAGATCAGTCAGCAATGCAGAAATCCTCGACTTCAGGAAAGCTGACTTCCAAAAGCTCAGAAGTTTGGTTGCCGAGGCCCTCAAAGATAAAACTGGAATAAGCACTTACCAGAGCCAGCAGCAGCAAGGAGCCCTGCAGCTGTCTGAGATGGACTAGGACAGGAAAGTGACCAGCAGGGGAAGAGGCCACACAGCCCTATTAATACAGGCCCTGCCAAAGCTCCTTGGTGGGAGGCAGCCGAGGAGCGCCTGGAGAACTGCTGAGCTACTGGCCAGACTTTGCGAGCCCCCAGGAAGGCGTAATCCAGAAGGCAGCTGCCTTGGGTGCTTGCCTGCCCTCCCGCTTGGTGGGGGGGAGCTATTCGTGTGGGTTAAAGGGATAGTGTACTCGCAAGCAGCAGAAGTACACCCCGCTGGTGGACATCTTGAGGGGTCATGGCTACAACATGATGCTCGATGCAGTCATCGTGGGAACGCTCGGAGCCTGGGACCCCAGCAACGAGAGCATCCTGCATGCCTGCCACCTCTCCCACCACTATGCCAAGCTCACGCGCTGCCTCATGGGGTCC
>NW_005843437.1:66022-69018 GCF_000455745.1 Alligator sinensis
CTCCCCCTCCCCCTCTCCCCCCACCCTTGGGCTTAGCTGGCTAACATTGTATTTTCTGTAACCTAGTTGCATTCCCCTCCTCACCCCCATCCCTCTAATGTTAGTCCCTTGCTCGGGAGATTTGTATTTCCCTGCTGGCTTTTGTCATCTTTTTGGATTCACAATCCTAAACATCTACTAATAAAATTCAATCTGTTTTTTCTGTTTAGTGCTATTCAATTGCCCAGAAGGGGAAAGTTTAGGTTATTGCCAGGGGGCTTTTCTTTTGGCTAACAGTTTACGACTGGTGTCTTGGGTTTGGGAATAAAAGGGGTGGTTTCAAGGTCCCACTGGTCCCCTAGGGGCATTTATCAGATCTAAGCACTGCTGGGGGCAGGCTCAAGGCATTGTGGGAAAGCAGCAGACTAGGACCAGGGTGCAGCATGGGGGCCAATGAGCCTGGAACCCCAAGCGGGGCAGACCAGGTTTGCAGTGGGCCAAGACAAGGCTGGGAACCAAGCTTCAGGTCCGGTGCAGTGGGCCTAGGCGGTGGGACTATGGTTGGAAGGGCCGAGTCCCAACAAATGCATCCAGGTGTCCCAGATGTTAGCTAGCCTATGGACCAGAGACTGGGACCTAGTTCAGAAAACTCTGAGGCAGCCTCCCTTAGATGCAGAACACAACATCAAGTCATGGCAAGCGAGAAAGGGGAGATACCCTCAGAGAGGTAAACTGAGCTGGGGCTGGGCAGCTACCAGGGGTGTTGCAATCACCTCTCCTCCCCTTCCCTCCCCAGGATAGTGCCTCATTACACATTGTTCCTCAGAGCATGAGCTTGTAGAGTAACGATTGTGGGCCACTTGCCAAGCAAACACCAACTGTCCTCATTCTTTAGCTCTTCACCAGCCTGCAGACTTCATTAGTTCTGGTTCCATATTTTCTCCTTGAGTTCTGATAATGACACTCAAGGCAGTCCATGGATGTCAATCTCTTTGAGCAATGCATGAAACACACAGGTCTTTTGCCTCTTTCATTGTTAATAACCCAGGTATATTTGTGTTTCTTTCCAGGAGTGAAGCCATGTATCATCATTTTAGGATTCCTGGTGACCCTGAGCCTGGTTCAAGCACGTGGTTTCTCCTCAGATGGTATTGCCTCCTTTCTTCTGTTGCTGATGCTCTCTTTTATGGGTATAATGTTTTGAGTGTGGATCCATGGGTATATCAGTGTAGGCCTCTCAACCAGACTATGATGCCTCTCTCCATCCAAAGTACAGCATATATTTAAGGAATATGCTTTTGCTGTGAGTTTTCAAGAAGCTTAGGGCTCTTTTACACATGCTCCAGGGGTGTGGTTGAAGTCACCCATGACAACCATGCACCAAGAGCAGGCAGCCTCAGCTAGTTCCCTAGAGAATTTGTGGTCAAGCTTTTCCTCCTGGTTAGGAGGTCTGTAACAGACTCCTATGGTTATATCCCCTTCACCACATTCTCCTCTTTGGAGCAGCTCCAAGAGTGCTCTAATCGCATCTCTGCCCCAGCTTCAGCCCTTCCCTCCCCAGGATAGTGCCTCATTACACATTGTTCCTCAGAGCATGAGCTTGTAGAGTAACGATTGTGGGCCACTTGCCAAGCAAACACCAACTGTCCTCATTCTTTAGCTCTTCACCAGCCTGCAGACTTCATTAGTTCTGGTTCCATATTTTCTCCTTGAGTTCTGATAATGACACTCAAGGCAGTCCATGGATGTCAATCTCTTTGAGCAATGCATGAAACACACAGGTCTTTTGCCTCTTTCATTGTTAATAACCCAGGTATATTTGTGTTTCTTTCCAGGAGTGAAGCCATGTATCATCATTTTAGGATTCCTGGTGACCCTGAGCCTGGTTCAAGCACGTGGTTTCTCCTCAGATGGTATTGCCTCCTTTCTTCTGTTGCTGATGCTCTCTTTTATGGGTATAATGTTTTGAGTGTGGATCCATGGGTATATCAGTGTAGGCCTCTCAACCAGACTATGATGCCTCTCTCCATCCAAAGTACAGCATATATTTAAGGAATATGCTTTTGCTGTGAGTTTTCAAGAAGCTTAGGGCTCTTTTACACATGCTCCAGGGGTGTGGTTGAAGTCACCCATGACAACCATGCACCAAGAGCAGGCAGCCTCAGCTAGTTCCCTAGAGAATTTGTGGTCAAGCTTTTCCTCCTGGTTAGGAGGTCTGTAACAGACTCCTATGGTTATATCCCCTTCACCACATTCTCCTCTTTGGAGCAGCTCCAAGAGTGCTCTAATCGCATCTCTGCCCTAGCTTCAGACCATGCCGTCACTGCTGCAAGATCCCAGCCCCAGCCCTGGAGCAGCTCCCCACTCTGCCTTGCTCCCTGCAAGTGCTACTGGGGTTGGTCTCCATGGAAAACCTAGCCCCCTGCTGTCATGTATCTACTGCTCCTGGGGTCTCCATGGAAACCAGCTGCAGTGACATGGGCAGGGGCTGCTGGGAAATAGAGTCTGCTGCAGGCATGACTGTGGGCTGGACTTTGTCCACCCCTGCTTTATACAATGTGGTTGCCTGGAGCAACTTCCAGGTGTCAGAAGGGGCTGGTGCCATGGCTGGCAGCAGGCCAACTAAGGAGTTTACTGCAAATAGAGACTACATTTAAATCTCCCCAGTACTCACATTTGGCTGCTATTGTACATGGGGGGCACCTGTCAGGGAAACTGTTAAAAGCAAAAAAGCATGAAGAGGCACCTGAAAGCCATGAGAGCCTTGCTGCACTGTTTTCTCTGCCTCTCCAGTTCCTTCATGCCTTTCATAGATTCATAGATGTAGGATCAGAAGGGACCTTGTAGATCTTCTAGTCCAACCCCCTGCCTTGGGCAGGAGAGAAAACTGGGCTCAAGTGACCCCAGCCAGGTAAACGTCGAGCCTTCTTTTAAAGACCCCCAGGGTAGGAGCCAGCACCACTTCCCTTGGAAGTTGGTTCCAGATCCTAGCCGCCCTGACTGTGAAGTAGTGCCTT
>NW_005843437.1:69215-69724 GCF_000455745.1 Alligator sinensis
TGCCCTGCTGTCCCCGAATCATGCAAGTGGCCCTCCTTTGGACCCTCTCAATGCTGTCCACAACCATCCTGAAGTGCGGCACCCAGAACTGGATGCAGTACTCCAACTGTGGCCTGACCAATGTCGCATAGAGAGGGAGGATCACCTCCTTGGCCCTGCTTATGATGCATCTGTGGATGCAGGACAAGGGACGGTTAGCCCTACTGACCATGTTCTTGCATTGTCGGCCCATGTTCATCTTGGAGTCAATAATGACTCCAAGATTTATTTCTGCCACCATGCTTTCGAGGAGGGAGTTCCACAGCCTCTAGGTATGCTGCTGGTTTGTACTGCCCAAGTGCAGCACCCTGCACTTGTCAGTACTGAATCCCATCCTATTTTCATTTGCCCACCCCTGTAACCTGTCCAAGTCCTGCTGTAATGTGTCATAGTTTCATAGTAGCTAGGGTCAGGAGAGACCTGAACAGATCATCTAGCCTGACCCCCTGCCACAGGCAGGGATGGAACGC
>NW_005843437.1:70180-82089 GCF_000455745.1 Alligator sinensis
CCCGTTCCGCCTCTGTGCTTTCAAGAGAGGAACTCCCCAGCCTGTATGTATGCTGTGGATTCCTTCTCCCAAGGTGCAGCACCCTGCATTTATCTACATGAAACCCCATCCTATTCTCATCTGTCCTTCCCTTCTAGTGTGCCCACCTCACCCCAAATCTTGGTGTTGTCTGCGAATTTAAACAGGCTGCTCTTCACCGCATTGCCCCATCAACCACTCTCTGAGTATGACCCCTCAGCCAATTTGCAATCCATCTGACTGTGTAGGCATCAGTGTCACAGTCACCTAGCTTTTTAATGAGAACGGGGTGGGAGACAGTATCAAAGGCCTTCCTGAAGTCCAGAAAGACTACATCCACCACGACACCTAATGATTTTGTGACCTGATTGTAGAAGGCAATCAGGTTGGTCTGACAGGACCTGCTCCTAATGAAACCATGCTGGTTTCCCTTGAGCATGATCCCTGCTGCTGGCCCATCACAGATGCTCCTTATTAATCTTCTCAAAGAGTTTCCCCAGGATTGAAGTAAGACTAATGGGCCTATAGTTGCCCAGGTCCTCCCTCTTCCCTTTTTTAAAGCTGGGGACCACATTGGCCCTCTTTCAGTTGTCCAGCACCTGGCCAGAGCACCACAAGTGCTCGTAAAGCCATGCCGGGGGCTGCGCGATAACCCCTGCCACCCCTCAACACCCTGGGGTTTGAACACATCCAGCCCCTTCCTTTCTCCCTAGCTACTTCTACATTCTTCATTTACTTCTTCAGGGGCTTGCCTTTGCCCTCAGCTCTTCCATAGCCTCCTCCTCCTCCCCACCGGATCCTCCCTGGCATTGCTTCTGTCACTTCTTCAGTTTTGCTCATGGCTTGGGCATGTTTCTGTCACTCCTATTCTTTGCTCATCTCTGAAACGTGAAGCTTCCCAGCCCCTCCACATCTGCCTAAGCATTCCTGTGAAGAATGCCAGACCAGTAGTAGTAAAGCCAGAGAAACAGCATCTTATGCAGGCAGAGCTGTGCTGTCGATACTAAGAATTTCAGCCTGAGTCTGGAGGAGCTCAAAATATTAAAAGCTCTGGGTAATCTTCATTCCTGGCTTCAACCTTTCTCATTTCTCCTTATTCAAAACTTCCCTTACTCCTAGTGGGACTGAAATCAAATGGCCTCATTCAGACTGTCAGCCACGCATCTCCAGACTACTTGTAGAAGTAATGCTGTGGGTGTGTCTACATGAGATGCTTTACTGTGCAGTAGACTAATGTACTGTGTAGTAAAGCATCACTGTCTACACGTGTGCAGCATTTACTATGCAGTAGATTAGTTTACTGGACAGTTGCCTACTTCTTCTAAAAACAGGTAGTAGATTAACTGTGCAGTAACAGGTATAGATTTCGGGGGGTGGGGAGGGAAACTGTCCCTTCCCCCTTTCAATCAAAAATGTCCCCTTCCCCGGCTGCTGCTTCCCAGTCCGATGGCCCTCTTGGCACTCACCTGATGCTGGAGGAAACATGTTCCACCATTCTGTTCAATAGCTATTAAATAGATCTATCACCCATGAATTTCTCCAGTCCCTTTTTGAACCTTGCTATGTTATCTGTCTTGTAGCAATGAATTCCACATGGTAGCTATACATTACATAAAAAAGAACTTGCGCTTGTTAGTTTTAAACCTGTCACTTATTACCATATTTACTCAAATACAAGATGAGGTTTTTCCTGCCAATCAGCACGGGGAAAGAAGACCCTCATCTTACATTTGCACACAAAGAAGCTGAATTAAATACATTGTCTGAGTATGTGTTCCATAATGGAAACCAACTTTGAAGTTGATTAAGTGCAGACAACACTTAGCATGACTATAAAATACATGGCCCATAATGGGCAAACATGCTGATGGGAACTTTTGTGTGTGTGTGTGGGGGGGCCCTTAAAACAAGGGGGCAGTTGCTCCCCCAGAAGGGAGCAAGCACCAGCTTTGGAGGTATTGTAATACTGGGGCAGCCCTCAGAGAGACCAGAGCAAGCTCCAGCACCCTCCCCTGGTGCCAAAAATGCTGATGGGAACTTACCACAAGGATAGGTTAGTGCAGCTCATCTGAATAAGATATATGGCAGTGCCCACTGAGAGCAGTTCCCCCAAGCAGTTCACTCAGATTCCCTCTCTTGCTTCCTTCCACTTGTGGCTGCCAGCACTGTCCCAGGTGAGCAAGCAGGGAAGGGGAGCCTGCCTGCCTAGCTGCCACTGCTGCCACTTTCTGGGCTCGGCAGCTAGCCACAAGTAAGATGGCAGACACAGGGGGCACAGGTGAGCTGCAAGGGCTGAGGAAGAAGGGGGGAGCCTCAGGGGCATGTGGGAATCCTGAGGGACAGGGTTTAGTTCTAGGGGTGGAGGAAACAGGGGGAGCCTTGAGAGGCAGGGGTCAGGGGGAAGCCTGGAAGGGAGGGGAGGGGCAGAGCGGGGGATTCTTATCTTTTAGTCCTCAAGGCCCTTGCTAGCTTGAACATGTGATTGTTCCAAACTAGAGCTAGCACAAACACTGATCAGCATTTGAATAGCTCAAAGAGCAATGTTTAACAAGACCCTTAACTACTTGATCTGGATTTCAGGTTAAATTGTAAAATCAAAGGGCACATCCACATGAGCACGCACATGAGCTTTGTGGAACCTCGAAGGCTTTGGAGGTACCACAAAACGCACCCCACACATGTGATTTGGTTCTCCGCACTATGTGTTTGCAGCATAGAGCCAAATTTAGATACCGGGAAACCCCGGTATTAAAAAAAAAGAACACCAAAAAAAAGCGGCACGGCGCATGTGGCAGCAATGTGTGCCACCTGAAACCAGAGCCTGGCCAGCCAGAGCCATGCTTCAGTTGCCAGCCAGGGTCCACATGCCCAGATCACCTCCTGGAGCCCAAGGAGACACCCAGGACCCCAGGCAAGGCTGTTGGGGCCAGCCCAGGAGCTGGCCCCAGCCTCCCCTACCCGACCCAGGGCAATTTGCTCCGTGCCAGAGCACGTGTGCAGGTGCATTCCCTGAGGACAACTAGCAATGACACACATATATGATGGTGCTATTTGTCCCCAGGGAAACACACGTGTGCACTTGTCCAGGCATGCCAAAAGTGGTTATGAGAAGCTTCAGAAGCTCAAAAACCAGAAGGCAAATGATCTCTCAACACAGAAACTATAAACCTCTTCTGAGGTTTTGACCTGGCTTGTGACTGTCGAACCCTTGGGACTGGAAATACTGGGTGGTATATTGTCTGGTAGCAGAGGCTGAAGCTAAGAAGAGCTGCTCTGGGTCTCGGCTTGCTGGGCTTTCAGATCCCAGGAAATTCCAAGCATGGGTGTTGTGAGAAGAGAAGGAAAGCAAGAAGAGCCAATGAAGTACAAGGCCCTTCTCAGAAACTACAGCCTGGCACGATTCTTCCTTGAGTGCATCCCAGTCCTCTCAAGAAATTAGAGAGCCAAGCACTCTGTGAACTGAACATACTTCCTCATCACTTTTTTTTTTAAACTAGTGAGCCTTATTAGGTCTTAGATTTATCACTTACCACTGAACAGCCATTCAAATGGAATATTTAGAGTATTAATCCAAACTCAGGTGTGGCTTTAAGTGCCCGAGGGGTAATCTTGTAGATTGAAAGCGTGAGGTAAGAAAAACTATTTTCCTTCTGTGCAGTGAGTCGTCCTCATGTTCTGAACATTCTTCTCTTTGGGCTAGATATCCCAGAGGTACTGTCAGCTCCAGCCATTCTGAGTAGCGTTAATGAAGCCAAGCAGCTGGTGGATGCAGCATATAAGCATGCACGGAAAAGGTGAGTTTGTTACCCATACAAAGGATACAGTTTTATAATAAAATGAGGGAAAAGGAGATGTTATTTAGGGAGAACAATGCATGTGTACCCCCTGAGAGTGCTGGTGCACCCCCTGACAGCCAGCGCTCCCCACTTAGGTGATGGGCGGGGGGGCAGGTGGGAGCACTGGTGCCCCCCTGCGAGTGCTGGCTGGAGAGTGGGGGCACCAGGAGAAGTGCCGCTGGCACTTCTGGTAAGATTGGCGATGGGGGGGACTCCCCCCGGTCGCTGACTGGCCTCTCGGGGGGCATGTGCCCACCCTGACACAGGAGGCACTAGTCACCCATGCTTCTGAGTCTGCCCTAGTTTTGATGTGGCTTGATTAGCTCAGCAGGGCTAGGCTCACATTTCCTTAAAAGCCTGTCTGTTTGGTTCATGTGGTTCCTGAGATCAGTGAGGTGCATTTCTCCCTTGACATTAACAGGGAAAGCAGGAGGCAGGGCATGTTAGTAAGGGGAATTTAGAGCCCTCTTCCCATAATCTGACAAAGTTCAGGAAAGCTAATCCTCTAGCACAGAACATGGTCATATGTAGGCCCACTCCTCCACTGCCAGCAAGTCAAAGGCCTGGCTAGGCTCTGTGCTGACAGGACAGTAGCTGGTCCAATGGGTGTGCTGGGGCTGCCCAATCCAGCCCCCACTACTGTGTACATGACATTGAGTGGCACCAGTCTCCATGATTGGCTGAGAGCTATGCAAAGAGCAAGGGCAAGGGCCTCAGAACTGGGGCAAGGGCAAAACTGGGGGGCTCAATGGGGCTAGGAGGCCCAGCTGAGAAAGCTGGGGGAGGGGGACAATGGAGCCAGGGGGTCAGAGGGGCCACTCTGGCCTCAAACGTGGAATTCCCACATGGGTGTTTTGGGTACCAACGGGTCCCAAAGATCCTGGAAAGCTAACGGGAGTGGCAGAACAGAGCCTTTGGACAGCCCTTCATACAGGGTCACATCCTTGTGGGGAGTCTTCCCTTCTTGGGTCCTACTTCCTCCCTTCCCGCTGCTATCTCTCTGGCTGTTCCTGGGCATTGCCACCCCCTTGTGGGCTTGGGAAGCTCTTTTTTTGACATCTCTGTGGGTCCTCACCTTGGAAAAGAAAGGCAGCTGCTTGGTGACTACCACCAAACTCGGCCTGACCATGCTAGGGTTCAGTCCACCTGGTGTCCATTATGAAGGACTGAAGGGCCTATGTAACCCTCACAATGGGGCCATAAAATTTCTGCTGGCAGATGTATGAGGGGCTGAAAGTGCTCTGGGGACTTTTAGGCAGACAAGGTTCCTTGGGTGAATTTGATATCTTTTATTAGACCACCCCAAATGGTTGGAGAATAGTTATTAAGCAAGCTTTCGGGTTCAAAAACCCTTCGTCAGGCTAAGGAAGCTTCAGCAGTTGGTGTGTGCTCTTCCTGGATGGATGGGGCCTTTTATACATTCTGTGGCAGCTGGTAATACCTTGTTAATTAGCATGTGGTCAGAGCAGTGTGCTCCATGAATATGATGAATTATGGAGAAGTAGCAGTGACATGTGGGAGTGCCCAAGGCAGAAGAGTATTCGTGGAGCACATTCACTTGGGCATTTCCTAACTCCTAAGGGCTTAGCTATGTGACTGTAACCTTGGCAATCCTTACCTGAGGTCGGGAGCAGAGAGATCGCTGAGATATTTGAATGTTCTCACGAGAATCTAGGCTTAAACCTTTGTCTTTTGAATTTTCTGAAGGCAACTACTTCATATGTAACAGGCTTGTACAGGCTGGTAGCAGGTTGCACACATCACACTGTAGCAGCTTGTGGGTTTCCAGGGGCTACAGCCCAGCTGCAGACAGTAGGACCTGATTGCATGTCTGCCCAGCTGGACCAGCTCATAGGAATAGTTAGTTGGCACACAGGGAAGTTAAAAGGCTCCCAGGGAAAGGAGCTAGAGAGAGAGCTACCAGGCTAGTGGCTGGAATACTGGACTAGGGTATGATTTCAGGGTCTGGGGAAAGACCCCAACAGAGAGAGAGAGAGATGTAGGGTTGGACTGGGAGTTGCCAGGCTACCAGCTGCAACACTGGACCAATGCACTTTCTTGGGATCTGGGAAGAGACCCAGAAGCTGTGAGGCTGGAAGCAGCAGTACCGTACCAGGGAATTCACTCTAGAGGAAGAGAAGGAAGACTCTCGGGCTGAGAGAGCAGCAGAGAGCTGGAGTCACCTTCTCAGGGTCTGGGAGAAGGCCCAGGACTGAGGTCATCCTGGATGGGCTATGTTTATATTTTTTTACAGACTTGAAGATCTATGTTCTGGTATTTCCTGGGAAGTAGGTGTGCCCAGGAAAATAAAGAAATGAGTTGAGTTGTAAAGACTGTCTGAGCTGAGCATGCTCCAGCCTGCTAAATCACAGTTTTACTTTATGTTCAAAATATTCTGTAGTGGCATGCACAACAGCACTGTGGCCTAAGCCAGTGGCTGTTTTGGTTCTTGTTACACTTGGGCAAATATAACAGGGATCAGAGGATTGGGGAATGAAGCAATGCTTATGTGGGCAGCTTCTATCTAGGTACCTATGTGGCCAGCAGCATTTTCATCCCCCGTGAGATGGGGAAATGCTATCTCTATTTTACAGAGAGGACCAGAGCACAGAGAAGATCATGTGAGATGGGAAACTGGATGCTGAGTTTACAAGTGGTCTCTGACCACTGTGCAGTTCAGTTGATAAGCCTGTTCTGACAGTCTTTCCTAGAAGGCTGATAAATTCATACATTTCCTGCTGGCTTCGAGAGAATTCTTTTGCTGAAGAAGCACTCTAGCAATTCTCCAGCAAGGATAACTATTTATTTCCTGCCTACATTTTAATTATGCCTAAAATGTCCTCTCCTCCAGCACTGTTCTCAAAGATCACTATGACTGAGAAGAGATGACTAGAACACAACTGAAAGAAGGTGTAATGGAAACTCTTTCCTCATACCTAGTTTAGAAGAATTATTTGAGTGACAGCTAAATAGAGCATGACTGGACCAGCTGGAATAATGCAGCTGCCATTTAAAAAAGCCTCATACAAGAGGCTGCTAATGAAGCTACAGTAAACTCTGTGGTAGTTTAGAACTAGATCCAAGGTGGAATACAGTGTAGGAACAATGGATCAGTTTTCACCATGGTGGGAAGTTGGCAATGAGAGCCACAGAATTCTGTATTACACCTGGAATTAAATCCACTTTTACTTTATCACACCCAAGTGACATGTTATGTTGTTTCACAGCTGCGATTTTTGCTGCTTGCACATATTTTGGATTCTGTTTTCATCTGTGGCAGAGGAGAATCCTCTAGGAATAAAGTGATGGTGGAGAAAGCCCCCCCACACCTTTGGACTTACCTAAGAACTCTTGTCCAAGCAGTGGAGACAAAGTTTTTACATCACCTACATTTAGATGGATTTAGAACCTGTACCTTCCCTTTCCCAGCAGAGTACTCTGACCACCAGGCAGGACAGCGGGGCAGCGCAGCCCGCCCTGAGGTGCCCATGCAGTCGCCGCCAGCATGGAGATGATGCCAGAGCTGTGCAGCCCGGTGCAGCTGTTTGCAGCCTGCCCGCTGCTTGCTGCAGCTGCTCAGAGCCCAGGCTGGCTCCAAACAGCTGTGCTGGGCTCATCACCTCCATGCCGGGAGTGGGAGAGAGACCAGGGCTGCACTGCCTCAGGCCCACTGCCCGCTCCGAGGCATGCCTGCATGCAGTGGTGCGGAGCTGATGCCGGAGCCAGGCACAGCTGTTTGGAGCCTCCTGGCTGCAGCTGGCCTCGGCTCTGGGGAGCTGCTGCCAGCTGGGATCCTGGGCTGCTCCCAGCAGGCAGCTGGGATGCTGCAAGCCCTGTTGGGAGTATCCCAGGCTCCAGCAGCTACCCAGAGCCGGGTTAGCTGCTGGCAGCCACAGAGCCTAGGCCGTGAGGCAGGGGCTTTGGGTGGGGGGCAAGGGGCAGTAGGGCTGTGGGGCAGGGGCTTTGGGTGGGGGCCACAGGGCACAAGCAGGGCATCCTGCCATGTCTTCCTTGCCCTCATTTTGTTTTTCTGGCATCCTGGCACTCTGGCACCTTCTGAAGTAGGCATTGTGGTGTTTTTTGGCACTCCAACCAAAAAACATTGCCTACCCCTGTTCTAACCCTTCTTTTGAAGCTGGTCCACTGGGCAGCCAGGAGGGAGAGAGATGTGATACCAAAAAGAGAGAACCCAGGTAGAGTATGGCTTAATAAAACAGATGCTGCCCTTGCCATTAGGGAGTTCTGGCCCTGTTCCCATGGCTTTTCTCCACCCTGCGTTTCATATTGTGTAAAGTATATTAATGACAGTTGGATAATTTTTGATCTCTTAGGGACAGAACTGAAAGCCTCTTCCTCTGTAGAGCAGCATAAATCTCACCACTTTAAAATATTTTACATATTAAATTTAATAATTCAGAATATTGGTAATGATTGCCCAAACCTTCATAGATGTGAACAGAATTCTGCATATTGCAATGTAGGAAGCGCATATAGAAAGCACTAAAATGTTTGCCAAGAATGGGCCGAAGCGTGTCATTATGTATCCCCAATACAGAAAAATCCTGGAAACCAGGAGGATGCTGGTTAGAGCAATGAATATGACCTGGTTTGAAGCTGGAGCTCAGCTCATAACTTATGTGGAAAGTTTGTTCAAGCCAAGCACAAGAGTACAGATCTCCTTTTAGGGAGCTGAGCTGCAGGTTACTGTAAATGAGGTGCCAGTTCATGAGTTCCTTTCTTCTCAGATCAAAGCAGGCATTGGAGGAAGACAAAGTCAATCCATCAGATTTCCTAAAACATTTAACAGAGCCAGTGGCAGGGACCAGATCAGCAATTCGATCTGCTGATTACATGGAAACCACCCTGAGTCTCCTGAAAAAGAAGCTACAGCAGAATATGAAGAGACCTTTCAATATCACAGGTAACGTGCGTACAGAACTGTAAATATTTACATTATGTGGCAATTCTGCTCTAGGGTAGTATTTGAAGTATCTACATTACCAGGAAGCCAGGTGTACAAAGCCCCTTCCTGACAAAACATGTGAACTGCCAGCAGAATTGCAGATGCAGGGAATGGAGCCCATCTCTTAGTTTAACAGTCCCTAGACTGTCCCAGCAGAATTGATCCCAACAGATTATTTGCTGCTTCATTTCCCACTTCATGTTAAGCATCCCACATGATATAACTCCTACCATTTCCAGCAGAAGTCTGCTCCCTGCCCTGTGCTGGATTATGAGGTGCTGAGGCCCTAAATTATATCCAGTTTAAGAGGCCCCATATGATAAAAATAATCCACAAAATCCATGAAAATGGATTTTCATGAAATTTTAAGATGAATTATTTTTATTTCTTCACAGATTTATTAACTCAATATGAATAATAACTGTGGAGCCATATATATGTATATTTTTGTCATATTTGAATGAAAATGTCCATATTTGGAGAGACATTTTTCCATATCTCCTTGATTTCATTTATCTACCAACTGATTATTATAAAACTTGATATTGAGTCAGGTTTTTTTCTCTTATTTAGAGGTCCCTCGTATTGTGAGGCCCTAAACTGTAGCTTAAGTAGCTTAAGCCTAAACCCAGCACTATTCCTGCCCTCCTGGCTTCCCTGTTAGGAAGGCAGGCTTGAACTCAGGAGGGAATGTAGGCACCTTATAGCCATTTCAGGTACTTAAGCCTCAAGTTCAGATCCTCAAAGCCACCTCACAGCTGCTGCCTGACCCTGAAGGGCTCTAAATTCCCCACTGTTTACTGCTGGTAAGGAACATAGCTAGGTGGATCAAGGGGTGGTGGTGAAGTGGTAATCACACACCCCTTTTGATTCCTGGTCCACCCAAAGTTTAAAGCCAACTGCCTGGCAGTGGCAGTAACATTTCTATTCAGGCAGCAGTGAAAGTATCAACTGATGCCATGGCTCATTGTAATCTACCTGGTTCTGTCTAAGCTCTTCATTCCACAGGACACTCCTTTATTTTTAATGGTCTTGATGTTCCACTAATCAAGCTATTCTTGCTTCTGCAGTTTTCCTATTACCTGATCTCTTAATGTAGCTCCTAATCCACAGCCTTACAAGCTGTTTTTAACCCTAGCTAAAAAGTCAACTAAGATATGGAAACATTAACTCGGATGAATATCAACTAAGGTATGGACATAACTTGCAGTGAAGCATTGGATGCATTGTCAAGAAGGCTAGATTTTGTTCTATAAATCTAAAAAAAGATTTGACATTTAATTCTAATGCCAAGATAACTAAAAAAAAAATCTTTTGGCTTTTTTTTTGTACATAGTTTGTTGTCTTTTTATATATCACGTAGCAAACCAATACCAATTAATTCCATGAAGTTATTCTTGTTTTCCTTCAATTGTAAACTGAATAATACAGCTCTATGCCCCTAGCATAACATTTAAAGCTTCTAGTTTCTTTTTACCCAGAGAGAAATATGTTGCATTGCATATGATAATGCATCCTCCCCACCACTTTTCAAAATCTAGATCTCCCTTTGAGCACAGGCACCTAGTCCTCACAGGTTGGAGTACCTCAGTGCTCGAGCCTCTGCAGGAGAGGAGAAACAGAATTCATCCACTCACGTGGATTGAGTCATTGTTCTTATAGCACAGCTGCTAAACTGGGCCCAGCACAAATGCTTTAGTGATAGTGCCATCTCTCTCCATTACCCAGAAGTTAGAGCATTTACCAGGGACATGGGAGACACAGGGTCCCTCTCTGTGTGATCTCAGCTGAGGTCTCCCACCTTGCAGGAAAATGCCCCAGCAGCTTTGGGGTGAGCACCTCTCATTCTCCTGTGGAAGCTGTTCTACTTTGTTTAGCATAATTAAATATTCATTAGAACCGTGACTGGCCTGCGACTTTCCCACACCCCATGTGAATGACCTAATCCCCAGGCTGTAGAATCCATCTCATTGTGCGCGTCTACACATCACCCTACGGCAACATAACAATACGCTACATCGCCATATGCTGCGCTACGTCACTGTAGCGGCACACTCCCTGGGTATGGTGTGCCACTGTGGTGACGTAGTGGCAAAATCTAACCATGTGCTGCATACATGGTGCAGGGACCGCCCATACTGTGCCATGCTTTATTACCAAAAGGAAATACTAAAGCATGGCGCCATAGCAATGTAACCATACAGTAACATGTAGGCGCACCCATTCTTTCCCTCAGTCTTAACAGTGGTAGTTGACCAGTGCACACAACACACTGAAATGTGCAGGGCCGTCGGCCTGAGCACGAACAACGTGTTGTGGCTTTCGTCTAGAGTCTCCATATCTGTCATTTCTCTCCTCACTGATGTTTGCTGCATCTTCCAAATCAGTATCATTCTCTCCTGCTGGCCTGCTCTCTCACTGTCACATTCTCAAATGATGCCCCAGGGATAGTTATAACGTTTCCCATGGAAAAATGGAGAAAACCACGGATTCCCTGTTTTTATCGGAGAAAACACATTTTTCCCTTTTTAGCAGAGAAATCTGCGGAAACTCTACTTTTGCAAAGAGCTCACGAAGGCTAGAACAAGCCTGCAAAAGCAGATTGCAGAAAGGGTGGGAAATCCCCAGCCCTACCCAGAGGGGGAGGGAGAGGGGGAAGGGCAGGGCCTGAGCCTCTGAGTCAGCCAAGGCTGGGCTCAGGCCCAGACTCACCCTTCGCCCTCACCCTGCGCCCCTGGAGCCTAGAGGTAGGTGGGGCTTGGGACATCGCAGCCAGGTGCAGGGTTGGGGGGGAGGTGGGGTTGCAGGCAGGGGTGCCCCTCTGCAGGGGGCTTTGTGGGCAAGCAATGCATGGCACGCATGCCACCTAGCCAGCTGCTCAGGGTAGGGGGAGGCTTGCATGTGACTGGCTGCACAGCTCCGTGGCCGACTCCTCAGCGATGGCGAGGGATGATGGCTGGGGGCAGAAGGGGCTCGCATGTGGTGGCTGCTGCCACTTATGTGTGGAGCCGTGCCAGTGGAGACTGCTGCTGCGTACAAAACCTCTCCGTGCTGTCACTGCCGCTGGAGGGCCATGCCCATGGAGCTGTGCA
>NW_005843437.1:82119-82608 GCF_000455745.1 Alligator sinensis
GGCTCCACGGTGGCGTGAGGAGGTTTGGTATGCAGCAGCTGTCTCTGCTGGCATGGTCCCACAGGTAAAGGACAATGGCTGCCATGTGCGAGCCCTCCCTGTCCCCATCCCTTGCTGCCACTGCAGAGCCAGCCACAGAGCTGTGCAGCTGGCTGCATGCGAGCCTCCTCCTCCCCTGGGCAGCCAGCTGGGCGGTATCTGCACCCCATATTGCTTGCCCACAAAGCCCCCCACAGAAGGACACCCCTGCCCTCATCCCACCCAACCTGCACCTGGCTGCAGTGTGCCACCAGGGTCTGGCAGGAACTCCTGCTCCCTCAGCCCTCAGTCCTGTCCCCCAGCTCCCAAGCCCCACTTTATCTCTAGAATCCAGGGGCGAAGGGCATGGCTCCATAGTGGCAGCGCTTGCCCACAAAGCCCCCCGCCCTCCCAGCCAACATGCAGCTGCCTCCACCCTGCATCCCCGTGGAGCCCTGCAGCCAGTTGTGG
>NW_005843437.1:82618-82917 GCF_000455745.1 Alligator sinensis
CGCTGCGCCGTGGCAGCCACTGCATGCAAACCCCACTTTCCACCCCCCGGCAGGTGGCATGTATGTGGCCCACACATGGTGGTTGCCACCGCGCTGCCGCTGCCACGCCCTGCACCACTTGCCCACAAAGCTGTGCGGATCGCCATGGGATGGTAGCGCAGGGTGCACTGGCAGAGTTGTGGTGGCGGCCTCCGTGTGCGAACCCCCTGACTACAAAAGGTGTGGGGGAAGCCTGAAAACAGAGAGACGGACAGCAGAAAATCACACGAAAAGCAACAGGAGAGACTGAAAGGCAGCAC
>NW_005843437.1:82949-87660 GCF_000455745.1 Alligator sinensis
TGGAGGTGGCAGTGAGCCAGAAGCAGGAGAGGGAGAAATGAGACAGAAGTCAGAGGGGCAAGGAGCAGAGATTGGAGCAGAGCCAAACCATAGTAAAGCAAAATCCAAAACACACACACACACACACACACTGGCAGCAGGAGAAAGAGACTCAGTGGAAGGGCTGGAGTCCAGGTAGGGAAGAGAAGCAGAGTCCAGGTCTTTGGTTGAAGAGGGGGTGGGGGGTGATAGCTACCTACCCAGGCTGGAAAGGGGTCCTTGTCCAGTAGGTATTGTCCAGAGGGGGTTGTCGGCAGGGCGTCTGGGTGGATAGGTGGTGTGGCGTGGTGCTGGTCCAGATGGAGAGGGCATCCCACTGGGTCTGTCTTCACTGCCCCTTTTTATAGGGGCAGACCTTGTGTGACCCTAGTGACAGGAGGCATGCCCAGGCAAGGGTCAGCCCCTAGCGTACTAAGCACGTGTGCTCCATGCAGGGATGTGCAGTTTCGGGTGTCTGTAATGGTGGGGTACAATGGTAGGGTTGCTGGTTCTGCAGGGTCTTTTGTCTTTCAAATGCTGGGTTCTTGTCTCTGTTCCTGAGTGAGGTCTGTGGTTCTTGAATGAATCAATGTGAGGTGATGGTCCAGTCATTACAGGCCATTCAGTAGAGGCCTGCTACCATTGTATTTCAATCATTCCCAATCACTCTCATTCATCCGGGAACCAATTTATGTGGGAAGGGTACGTGACTCACAGTTGCAACACAGGGGATGCCCGGGCAGAGGACACAAGATGGAGACTTGACGTTACTTTGGTTCACTTACAAACACAGGCCTAAACCATACAATATCCATATGAAACAATAAAAATCAATACGAAAATGATGATAATATAATATACAGCAGTAAGAATCAATACAAACCTAATAATAATACAATATAAAATAGTGGATATCCAAAACCAAAAACTTGCTACCAAAATAAAAATGTTAAAGCTTACCCTAAGTCTGAGCTCGCTTATGCTTGTCTATAGGGAATAGAGAGGGAGAGAAAGAAAAGCCAGAAATAAATGGGGATGGGAAGGGAATGCATATCTCTCATATATATATATGTATTAAAAAAGAAAAACAGGGGGGTTTGCTGCACAAGTAGAGCAGAGTGGGGGCTATGGGAGGCCTTTAATTTTTATCATGGAGTTTGGGTTTTTAATCAGAGAATTTGCAATTTTTAATTGGAGAAAACCAGGATCCCTGGATAAGCTACCAGAAACTTTAAACTCCTTGAAATAAATTTAATTTTAGCAGTGTCTGAATCAGGCCTGTATCCTAAATGAGGGGATTCAGTCCTGGTATCTCTGTCTTCCTCTCTATAAACTCCAAAACAGACAAGAGAAGGAGGAAATTTAATCAGACCTCTCCCAGAAGTTAAAATATCAGGTGATTTCCATCCTGAGAGCTAGCATTATTTGATGTCATTTCTATTTGCATAAACTGGAAAGAGTTTTTGACTAATTTTCTATACGTCTGTATGTTTTATTTCTGAGAGTGTCAGGGAAATGCAAATACATCAGAGATTGGCCTAGAAAACTGAAGAGACTATTACCGATATGAGTAAAGAGATGCATCCCTTTGATTCTCTTCTCTTGCAGATCTGCTAGATGGGGAACAGAAGGCAACAATTTCCAAAGCTACTGGCTGCAAGTATCAAATTCGCCCCATCAAGTGTGCAGAGAATAGCACTTACCGGACCATCACAGGAGAATGCAACAACAGGTAAAGCGCTATGTCTTTTTCCTTAGGGCCAGGGTGTTCTTCAGTCTGCAGAGTCAGTGTCAATGCCTGAAGGTAGTTTGTGTAAACACCACTCCACCAGGCACAGGAAAAGAGTATTATTATTAATGTAACACCTAAAAAATCCAGTCTTGGAACAAAGCCAGGTGCTGTAGAAACATAACCAAGAGAAGGCTCTTACAGTCTGAATAGTGTATGAGACAATACTGTATTTGAAAAATAGAATGGAAGTCTGTAATGATGACACAGATTTTAATATTGCACACGTGAGGGACAGAGTTAATGTTCATGCTCCTTCACCAGCTTCCTTTATTACAAGAGGACTATATAAAGTTGAAGCATGAGTAAATACAGGAGGCAAGCAGAGCAACATGGAAAGGCTGATTGGAAAATAAGTCACTTCAACCTTCATTCTTAGCCAGAATATTTACAAGCCTTACTACAGAGGTGTGACTGAGTGTTAGCCACTTTGTCCCGGTGCTGACGCTCAGCTCCAGCAGGAAAGCATAGCACAACAACAGGTCCTTCCTGAAACTCTTTCTCCACCGTGACCTACACTGTGCATGTGAACAAGCCCAGCTGAGCCCTCAAAATACTGTAAGGACACCTCACACTGGTTTCGTTTATGCAGCTCACTGAGACCTGGGCTACGGCTGAGTTGGCAGCAAAGGAGTCCAAAACCTGTCAAGTGAGGAAGGCTTAAAGTCACCCCAACCATCCTAGCTCCCAAAGAGGGGAGCAAGGCCCTGCTGCCTGTGCAGACACCTTCTCAGATGGGGCCATTTGAAAGCCACATTTCTAAAGAACAAACACTGCAACTTTTTCAGATCTGTATACGTAACTGCAGTACTTGTCTAGGTCACAGGTCAGGGTATGAGCCCGCAGTACACAAGCTACTTTCAGCTTGCTCTGCTTTACCTAGATTAAATCATCTAGTTGGTATTAACTTCATGTAGAGACCCCTTTGCTCACTAGCACAGCATTGCCCCAGCCTCTTCTCAGGGGCAGGGCAGTAAAGACCGAGGGCAGAATTCTGTTCCCCCATGCACACCTCAACGGCACTTACTCAAGGTATACCTGGCCAGTGCTGTGCCCCAGCAGTCAGTGGCACGCAATATGGGAGCAGCTGCTAATGGCTCCCTGCCGGGGGTGGTGTTCCCCCCTTTTTTTTTTTTTTTTTTTTTTACTGCTGACCTGTCAACCAGCCATTTAAACACCAGTTTTTGGTAGCAAAAAAGGTGGTGACATCTCTCCCTGCAGCACAAACTTCTGGCAGCTGCCCCTGTACCATGTGCCACCCTTCCCTCCCTGCTACCAGAGCCAGAGATACTGCAAGTGCAAGTTTTAGGGGTTAGATGGGGAGGGGAAATGGGACCGGAGGGTCAGGTGCCCCCCTAGTTCCTTTCTGGCCTCTCACTTAGGCAGAAGTAGAGGTTTGTGCCCTACTTATCCACCCATGATTACACTGCTGCCCTTACTCACCACTTGACATGCATTTTTTAAACTTACACACAGTTTTCATTCCTATCACCTCTGCAGTGTGGACACAATGTACCCATTTATGCTGAGCATGCATTAGCTGGGCAGCTATACACTATGTACACCCCAGAAAAAAAAGACTATTCCATGTTTTAGCCCCAGGACTGCGCAGTTAGGGCACTTACCTAGCAAGCAGGAAACTGAGGTCCTAGCCCCCACCCCCTTCCACAGGGTGTTTAAACCTGTGTTTTTCTGATTTCCATCACCATGTCCTAACTACACTATGGGTTAGGCATTAGCCAGACCCCTCTTAGGTGTGCCATGATGTTCAAGATAAAGATCTCAAACAGAATCTTTTCCCCCAAGAAATCCTGAGCTTATCAATATTATTCCACATATTTTCAGATGCTGTAAAAGTGCACAGTTCTCTAGCTCCTTTCAAGCATAAGCTTAGAGGTAATATTTTCATTGTATGCATATTCATTGCATGATTTCAGTGAAGTCAAGGATGAAATGTTGAAAGAGATGTAGGTTTTGAATGATGCATTTGGGCACCTAGTGGAATTTTAACAAAGGTCATTAATCTCTGAGTCTTGGTTCTCTAAACTGGAGATAATACTTCCGGCCTCCCAGGGGTGTCTTGAGGAGAGATGCATTAAAGATCTTGGAGCACCTGGATAGTATGGTAATGGAAGCCATAGAAATTTTAAATTCTGAATTAATGATGGGAATGTAATAGGAACACAAGGATCCTTCTTTTCTCTTTATTATTAACTGTAATTGGTACTTGCAGACTGAGGGCTTTGCTTTGGGGTTTTGTCATGAACAAAATGCAGTTATTGCCTCTTAAATTGGAATAGCATTCAGACCATCATGATTCAGTTAGCTTTGAGTTCAAGAAGGAAAAACGTTCTGCCCCTCTGCAGGGGTGTCCTTTCTGCAGTAGCTCAGTTGCTGCTTTTCCTTTCCAATGCTTCAGGAAACATCCTCATCTGGGAGCTTCCAATCATGGATTTGCCCGATTGCTTCTGGCAGAGTATGAGGATGGCATCTCTCTTCCCAAAGGAGTCACGGAAGGAAAACTTTACAATGGATTTGTACTTCCTCTGGTAAGAGGTGCTGAGGTCATTTCATTCCTTGCTTAGTGACTCCATTTTCCAGAAATTTCCATCACGGGGATGAAGTTCTTCGTTATAGGACTGGATTCAGGTTATAATACCATTTAAGCCTATTTTGAGGGAACAAATACAAACCTGAGACTGGGCTAAGGTCATTTTGAAAGCCCCACTCCAACTTCTCCTGAGGGGTGCAGAGCAGGAAAGGAGTGACACTTGCACTTCACAACTAGTTCAGCTACCCTCGTGCAGAGAAGACGACTCATCCCATGAGTCAGATCTGGCCCTCAAAGCTATGTTGCGCTATCTGTGGGACTTCCCATGGGTCCAGAAATTTGGTGGCAGGTGA
>NW_005843437.1:87768-107756 GCF_000455745.1 Alligator sinensis
TGGGGGAGAAGGGGGGGGTTGGGGGGCTCATGCAGAGGCCCCTGTGCAGCATGAGGCAGTGAGGGTAGTGGGGATTGCTTCCCCCGGCGCAGCACCTGCTGAGTCGGGGCTTTTTTTCAAAGTGCAGAGAGCTGGGGCAGGTGAGGCAGCCATTGCGGGGATGGAGGAGTGGGCGGGGGATGGGCCTGGCCTGGCGCATTCAGAGATTTGGCTGCTGCTGAATCTCTGAATCAGATTAGGCCAAATCGATTCAGGACAGTGATTCGAATCACTGAATCAAATCACTGTCCCCTGAATCGGCCGAATCCGAAGTGAAAACTAGCCGCTTCACACAGGCCTCTTGGACACCACTGCTTTACAATCCTGTTCTTGCTAATTCTAGAGGCTTGATTAATAAATAGGAGGGCAATTCTGTGAGGCCATTTATCCTGATCTAGTGCTAACAGGGCCTTACAAGGCTCTTTGTCCCTTTCACTTGACTTAGGTGTTTTTCCTTTTAAAAATCTCCACCACTTCACTCTGCATATTATCTAGAGGTGAACAGGCAGCTGGTGAACTGTGGCCACTGCCTGACTGCTTTGGGCAAGAGCTTCATATGCCTCCAGGGTAAAGGAGTTTTAGGAAGGGGGTTGAAGGAGGATAGTTGATTTTGTGGGTGAAGGAAAGCATGGGAAAATACAGTAAGATATTTATTGGCGCAGTTCCATGTGGATGACTGAAGGCTGCACCCCCAGCAATCGTATAGCTTCAGAACCTGAATTTCGCCCCAAAGCTTGTGTTTGGTACTCTCCTCAGTATTTTAACAAACCACCTGTAAGTCACAGCACTTCCTCTCTGGGGTTGCTTATGTTCACTATGTCCTCTACATAAGTTTCTGTTTTGAATTCCTGCAGGTTCGAAATGTGTCCAGCAAAATTGCTCACACAGCCAATGAGAACATCACTCATGACCAGGAGCACTCTTTATTTTTCATGCAATGGGGTCAGTGGGTGAGCCATGACTTGGACTTGGCACCTGCTGCTGGTGAAGGCCACAACAGTAAAACATTTAATTGTGAGACCAGTTGCACCTATCAGTCACCCTGCTTCCCGATTAAGGTATTGATATAACCTTTATTCCATTCTTCCCTTTCAGATATAGCACCTGGGCTCTTCAGTCTAGATTTTCAAAAGCATTTGAAGACACTGAATTCTAGCTCTGAGGACTTCATATGCTTAATACTTATCCATCTATAGCAAATAGATGCATTTTAGAAGCAGCCAAAATAGCTGGTGCCTTAGACTTAGTGTTGCTACTGATTTACAGTGGCTGCATCTACACATGCATCTAACTGCAAAGTATACTAATTAGCTTTAGAGTAAAGTGTCATCATTTATACATGTGACATTATTAGGCTACAGTAAACTAATTAATGCCACTGTAAGACAGTACTGTCAGGGTCAGTATTATTTTATGGTGCAGTAATTAGCTGAACTTAAATGCATGTGTGGATGCTGGCTATGGATGTAAATTGCACCTGGTCAGCCCAGGCAGCAGCGGAAAAGATTTTTGTGTGCTGCCTAGCCACATGGCTCTGCACTTTCAACACCCGTGTGCCCCAGCCAGCTCCTCTGACACTCAACATTACCACCCAGAGCCTTGGGCTGACCGTCTGTGCCCTCTGCCAGTTCAGCCTGAGCAGGACAGAAGCAGCCCTGGCATAAACTGCTCAGACGCAGCTCAAATTGCTGCTGTCTCAGGTGCATGTATAGATGCTGTGCCTGGGAGTAGTTTACTCTGGCTGAAACTGGTCCAGAGTGTATTGCTTTGAACTAATTGCATGTGTAGAGTCACCCAGTGTATGTAAAAGTAGTGGAGCCCTTGCTGTCCACTGTGGACTTGGGCTGTGTGTGTGTCAAGCTTTCCTAACCACAAGAAGCATGGAGTCCATGATTATGCATTGTGACTCTGGTCATAGGTCTGCTACTTTCTGCAGACCCAGTCCCGGTACTGAAAATGGGATGCCAGGGGTGCAGGTTGGAAGGTTTCCCAGTATGGGGGGAGCTGAGGGGCTCCCCTGAACCAGGAACTTGACAACCCCCATTTTCTTTTCTGCCTTGCCCCAGAGCCATCGTTGCCCTATGACCTAGGTCCCAGGGAGCTGCAGAGCTAGGCACTTTAAAATGCCTTTCAATCTAAAGTCAAGGAACTTTAGACAATCAAGCCACAGGGACCAAAACATGGGAAGAGGCTGCGCACATGGCTGTTAAACATCCAATGGGAATGGGATCCCAGGTTTGGGGAGAGGCTCCCCATTCCTGGGGTTCTGGCAGAAGAGCCTGTGGGTTTGCAGCTGTCAGAGCAGGGGAGTTGATCAAAATCCGTGTTTCCCCCGCCCTCCCCCCCCAATCTCCTCCCCCACCAGTCCAGAAATTTCCAGCACATGCCCCAGGCTCCCTGCTGACAGTGACATGTTGGGATCTGATCCTTGATCCCAATAATCACACCCCCTGCCATGAATATGTAGCATAAGAGGAGTGGGGGGTTTTTTGAGACTGGGGATCAGATCCCATCATGCTTTTAAATGAACACCTGCCAGCCCCCATACTTTGCTGAGCTATAACACTTACAAATCACCATTTCCTTTCTGTCACTTCTAGTCTGCAAAAATAAGATGGCAACCTGCCAAAATAACAACTGAACATATGTATTCTGAGGCTGAGCTTATATTACTTCCCAGGCGATGCCAGGGAGCCGGGCTGGAATATATGATATAAAGAGGTTGTGGACTCTCCACTTCTGGCAGTTTTTAAGAGCACGTTAAAAAATTATCTAACAAGAATGATTTACGAATAGTTGATCTTGCCTAGAAGCAGAGAGATGTGCTAGATCCCTGATTCTCATGTTTTTGGGGCTCCTATACACTTTAAAAATGTTTTATACTGCTATATACTCTTAGGATTCCAGGCTATGGATAATAAACATGGTCACTACAACTATATTTATATGGTTGTAAATATATACTTGCCCGAACCATAATACATTTGACCAATCCATTCCTAGTAGGCCTGTGCGAAACGGGCCCTATTCGATTTGGATTCAGCCCGAAATTACGGACAGTGATTCGATTCGTTGATTTGGATCACTGTCCCTGATTCGTCTTGGCCAAATCTGAATCTGAAGATTCAATGCTGTTTCGGTGAATCAGCAATTAGGACACAGGCACAGCTTTAAAATTTTTCTTCTATGTACCTGGAGGTAGCAGGTGCGGCTCATGATCGCTGCGGTGCTGGGGTGGATGGAGTGTCGCACAGGAGTACGGGGGGCTCTCCAGCGTGCTCAGCAATGAACTTGGAAGTACACAGGAAGTACTTCTGGGTCTGCCAGGGAGTGTGCTGGGGGGACCCCCCCATACGCCCCTGGCTTGGCAATCAGCCACAGGGGGACCCTGGGTGCCCCTCCCTCCCAGACCAAGGAGGCACCAGTCGCTGAGCTGGAGGTGGGGTGGCCCCTGCGTGCTCCCCGGTGGACCAGGAAGTAGATCGGAAGTGCTTCTGGTTCACTTCCAGATTTGCTGCCGAACGTGCTGGGGAGCTCCCCCCCATGCTTCTGTGGGACGCTGCATCTGTCCCAGTACCAGAGCATTCAGATCCCCTACTACCTAGAGGTATGGAGAAAAAAACATTTAAAGCTGTATCTACGTCTGAATCGCCGAATCTGTCCGAATCTCTCCAAATTGATTCGGAGGTTGCCAAATTGATTTGGAGAGACTAAAGGGTCCTCTGATTCAATTTGGATTCAGAGATTCAGCCACCAAATTGGGCCAAATCTCTGCTGAATGGAATCAGGGACCAAAGCTTTGCACAGCCCTAATTCCTAGCATCTGATAAGTAGATTGTTGCCTACAAAAGCTCATGCCTCTCTAAACCAGTTAGTCTTTAAGGGCACCTCTACATGTACCCAACACCTGCTCTGACACATGGTAATTAGCACACTCCAGCAGACTCAGTATCTCATATATTCAGCATTCCCATTCTTCAAAATGGCGGTGGGGGTGCTTTAACTAAAACTCATCAAACAAAAGCTTCTCTAATTAAAGCATCTCAAAGCACATGTAAAGCCACCTTAAGATGCCACCTTGCTGTATCTTCTATAACTATATTGTAATTTATCCCACAACCTAAGCGAGATTGTAGGTTTGCTCTTTGGGGAGGTGTGGGGGTTCATTCTTTCTTTTCTTCCCTTTCCTTCTTCCATTCTTTTTGTCTTGCATTATATCTCGAAGTTTTCTGCATATCCTCAGGAGAGGTATGCTCTACTTTAGGAAACACTGGATTGGATGGTGCTGTGGGGTCCCTTTCATCCCTATGTGCTAGGGTTCTAATTGCATAACTGCATATAATTCTGCACAAAGACACAGAGTGGACAGCAAATTTTAAAACTTCTAAAAGAAAATATTTTCATACAACTAGAACTCATTGTCACAGGATTTTATTGAGGCCATGACTTCAGCAAGATTTGAAGAAGGATTGAGTAGTTATACAATCTAATATACAACATAACAATTAAAGCTAATGAACATTCTAATAAGGCCTGTAAAACCACCATGCATTAGGGTTTACACAGCTCTATGCTGATGCCCTCTGAAAAACAGGTTCTCACAACTGCCTTGAGTAAGGTATATGATCTCTTTTTCTGAAGGGTCTGATACTGCTATATTACTACATAATATGAGTTGGATAGCTACAGTTTTCACTGGGAGTAATTTGCTTTTATTGTTTTTTAGTTTCCTTCAGATGATCCACGTTTTCAGAGCTCAAATATCTGTATGCCACTTACTCGTTCAGCTCCAGTGTGCAATCCCAGAACGTTTATACGAGAACAGATCAATGCAATCACTTCCTTCATTGATGCCAGCATGGTGTATGGCAGTGAAGTACCTTTGGCTAGGTATCTGAGGAATCAGACAAACCAGCTGGGTTTGATGGCTGTGAACCAGAAATTTACAGATGCAGGGTTAGAATTACTGCCTTTTGAGAACAAGACCAAAAGTATCTGTACTTTCACAAACAAGACAGCAAACATCCCCTGTTTTAAAGCAGGTAAGTTATGTGTCCAGACCATGAGAGCATGAGAAACTTTCATAGATTAAAGACCCATGGGCAAACTGTGATCATCTTGTTTGACCTTCTGTATCACCCGAGCTTTAAGGTTGCCTTGAGTGAATCCATCTTTGGTTTAGAGCAGATCTAGAACAGGGTGCATGCCTCTTGACCCTCAGTCTCTTGAGGGTCACTGACAACTGTATTTTCCAATGGACAGGCCACCTAGAGTGGTGCTGAGGCTAGGAAATCCTGATGCCTGTTCCAGGGTCTCATGGGACTATATCGTGGTATGCCTCCCAACCCCTCCCTCCTTGTCCTCAACTCCTATCTGAGCTCCATCCTCATCTCCTGTCCATATCTCCTTGGGTTCTGTCACTCCTCTCCTCCCTGCACCCATCCCCTGGCATTGGAGCCAGGCTGTTCTCTTTAACCTCTGCCCTTATGGGGCTCCAAGCAGTACACAAGTATCATGGAAAAACACATGTAGACTTTAGGGTCAGGTCAGTAGAAGCTTTTATTCAGATCCACAGTACTGTGGGAGAGAGCGCAGAGTAACATGGATTCACCAGCACTCCAGGGAGGTCTCTGCCTTCAAACAGAATCATGCAGTTTATATAAGCTTTTAAACAGACTGTTACACAGGACACGATTGCAAAAATAAAATTCTCTGAGTAAGCAGTCAAAGACAACTAGCAAGCACTCTGTTATCTCAGGAAGAACAGGCACATACTTTTTTCTGCTACCTTCAAGGCCGCGGTGAGTGAAGCAGTTGCAGGGGAATTACAAAGAACAAACACTTTCCCTTTGTCTGCTCTAATATGCAGAGCCAGCAATTCCCCACAAACCTGTTATGGTCATCTTATCAAAGTTTAAGGCATTCATTTTGTCTGATTCCACACAAGGGTGCCAGAGGAACAAGCCACTTGTTTCGTTTTTTGGCTTCTCCAGGGCACTTGGACTAATAACATCTTGCTTGGCTCCAGCTGCCTGGTGCTCAGCTGTTCTGTGGAAGTGCATCCAAGGTGCAGCTACCACATGGACTGGACCGTATGGAGCCTGCTCCGGGCAAAGAGAAGACCTAGATATTTTTTTCTACCAGACTCCAACAAACTTCTACAGAAAATGAACTGCGTGGAGTATTTCAGACTCATAAGTTTGTCAGATTTGGGCTGCTATTCATAGGAGCGACACAGCCACAATTTTACAACTGAGGCCTTTTCTCTGCCCAGTTAAAAGTTCTTGCTCCAAAGACTGGACTTCCTCAATGAAATAGGTGTAAGAATTTTTTTTTAAATACTAACCAAATAATACCATGCGTGCACTCTCACATTTGTGCTGAAAATGTCCAAAGAAGATTCAGCCAGGGTAGATACTTGGATGGGGAATTTCAGTCAGAATGGTTTAAATTTAAAATTATAAGCAATTGAAAACAGAATCTTTGGCAGGAAAAGTGCTAGTCAACCTTAACTATGGGCAATTTTTCAGCTCTAATTCTGCTGAATTGCTCCCAACCCAGTTTAAGAATCTCCTTTGTACATTTTAAAACAGTTCCATTGCTTACTTAAATCTATCTGTTTAGGTGATGCACGAGCACCTGAAAATCTGGGGCTTTCAGCTCTGCACACCCTCTTTTTGCGGGAACACAATCGCCTGGCTGCTGAGTTAAGGAAACTAAATTGCCACTGGGATGGAGAGAAGCTCTACCAGGAAGCCCGAAAAATAATTGGTGCTATGACCCAGGTACCAGCTGAAATATCATTTTTGCTGTCATTTACTTAAGGCACTTACACACATGCAGGAAACCTGCTCTGATGCGCTGGAAACCCAGCACGTCAGAGCAGACTCGATTAATTGAGTCTGCTGGAGCACATAAATTGATGTGCTTTGACAGCCTCATGCATCACGTGTGTGGGGTTTTCCCTTAATACTTGAGAGTCTGATCTTTGCTCTTATGTCTCTGATTGCCAGATTTGTGTACCTCTGCTTTATAGTCCGACTCTCGCCTGCCACATCTTAATCTAATTTGATGTTATCAGTCGGGAGGTGTTATTGGTGCCGTAGGACACCGACTATACAGGGAGATTTTTGACTGCGTTACCCCTCTCCTCTAGTTCCTTCGGACAACATCCCAGAATTTTTAATCATCAATTGAGTCCAATTCATATATGGTTGATCAATTCTCTTTATTATTAACTTTTTTTCTTCTTACAGCCTCTATCAGTGAGCATTCATACAACTTGTGAATCTTTCAAACTGTTTTACATACTTTTATTTAAACCTTTGAGAACACTTTTTGTTGCATTTATTTAACACCATAAAGACATGTACTCAACAAATTAAAGCTCAACAAGTTAAAGTCACATTCAGAACTATTTATATTATTTTTTCTCTATTTCTTTCAGTATCTTTCTTTCTTCTTCCTTTTTGTTTTGTTTTGGGTTTTTTCCCAGGGGAGGGAGGGGGGGTGAGATATTAATAAGTCTTTCTGTATGCCCCTGCTTCCTTCTTGTTTTGGTGTTAGCACAACCCGGATTTGGACTCTTCCTCTTCCCAACACACTCAGAACACCCCCAGTCCCAATCAAATTAAAAAAACCAAAACCATAAAAACTGAACAAGGAAGAATGAACTGGACCTTTGTGTAAGCTGACGAGTATCCGCGGCTCCTTCCTTCTCACGGTTTCTATTCTTGTCGCACTACTCTTCTGAGTGGCTCATGAGGCACCCTATTTCTTCAGGGACTCCAGATCCTTCCCTCTGGTTGAGCCTTCTCTCCTAATCAGACCGGCTCCTGAGATTCCTCTGTCTCGATCCTCTCTCAAAAACACACTCCGTCTTCCCTCTCCCTGCGCGCTGTGCCGCGCCGTTCCAGGTCTCTCCAACTTCAAAAAACAGCTGATCCAGAAGTAGCATTCTCCCAGTGTGATCGTGATTGCATTTTTTGTTCCCTGGATCTCTTTTTTAACCAGTCCCTCTTTACACATCCTCCCCCTTAAGACGCCGTCAGGCACCCTTTTTTGTTGCATCCTCTCATAGTTTTCATCTGCAGTGGTGTTATGCTGCTTTGGGGAGTTTTTGTTTGGGTGACATCGGGAAAGGAAGTCGGCCACCACATTGGCTCGGCTGGGCCTAAATTCGATATCAAAATGAGAAGGTTGTAAAGCAAGGGTCCAACGAGTTATCCATGCATTATCAGACTGAGTGGTTTTTAGCCACTTTAAAGGGGCATGATCCGTTATTAATGTGAACTTGCATCCTAAGAGGTAGTAGTGAAAATATTCTACTCCACATCTAATGGCCAGGCACTTTCATTCGGTTGTGGTGTACCTTTGTTCCTGGGGTTGTAGCTTCCTACTAGTATAGGCGATAGGACATTCCATGCCATCCACCTGTTGTGTCAGCACAGCGCCCACGGCTTTGTTGGATGCATGTGTCTATAAGGACAAAAGGATGGTTGAAGTTGGGACTGTGAAGCACCACCTCCTTACACAAGGCCTGTTGTGTTTTTCAGAAAGCTTCCATATGATCTTTACTCCACATGAGGTGTCCATTACCTCTTCCCTTTAGTAAGTCTGTTAATGGGGCTGTTACTTCAGTAAAATATGGAATGAACTGGCGATAGTAACTAGCCAATCCTAGAAAGGCCTGCATTTGTTTCCTTGTATGGGGTGGTGTATAGTCTCAGATAGCCTCTATCTTGTCTGTTAGAGGACTAATACATCCCTGGCCTACCATGAAACCTAAATACTTAGTCCCAGCTTTCCTGAGCGCACATTTTCTTGGATTCGCCATCAGACCAGTTAATCATAACTCATGTAGGACTGCCCACAGGGCTTCTAAGTGTTGTTCCCAGTCATTAATATAAATAATGATATCATCTATGTATGCCATAGCATATCATTGATGTGGAGCTAAGACCCAATCAATCAGCCATTGGAATGTGGCTGCGGCCCCACGTAGGCCAAACGGCATACATTTAAATTCATACAATCCCCAGGGCGTACCAAAAGCGGTTTTTGCTTGATCTTTTCACATGGGTATTTGCCAGTACCCTTTAGTCAAATCCAGTGTGGATATAAATTGTGCCTCTCTAGTAATTCACTAATTTGAGGCATAGGGAAAGCATCAAATTTTGAAATTGCATTCAATTTTCTGAAGTTTACATACAATCGTAAGGTACCATCTTGTTTGGATACAACTACTAGGGGGCTACGCCATGGACTACGGGATTCTGTTATTACTTCCTGAGCCAGCATCTTATTTATCTCCATCTTGACAATGCCGTGCTGGGTCTTTCCAACTTCAAAGAACAGCTGCTCCAGAAACGGCATTCTCCCGGCGTGATCGCGATTGCGTTTGGTGTTCCCTGGATCTCTTTTTTAACCAGTCCCTCTTCACAACGTGTATCAGCGGTGCAGCATGTCTTCACACTGAGAAAATGATGGTGATGTGCTTTGAAATAAAACACGGTCAATATGTGTTAGTTCAAAGTGCTGCCTCCATTTTCTCAGCATGGAGATGCGCTGCACCGCTGATAAAGATGCGTTGACGCTTTTAATTAGCATGGATCGCTAATAAAAAGCACCCGGCACCATGTCAGGAACACGTTTAACAATGCTTAATGACTGAGACAATTTCTTACTCAGGTTTGGACATGATTTATCTTTCCCTCTTGGAACTGCCTGTGAAGATCCAAATGTTTTGAGCACATTTCTAGGTCGTGAGTCCCTCTGCTATGTTTTTATCCTTACAGCTGTGCTTTTTCCTCCTCTTTAGGGCTTTACACACAGTGCTCTGCAAATTTACTTAACTACACAGGAAGATTTAACATGTTAGCTTTTGTGCTGGAACCCTGACCTGGCTGTTGAAGGGAGGCTTCCTTCTCTGCAAATACTGTATTTGGTGCAACAGCAGACAGCCTGTAACGGATCAGTAAAGAATCTGCTTCAGTGACTCAGTGAAGGGCAGGGTCTAGGTTTGTTCTGAAGCTCCTTTTGTCAGAGGCAAAAAGCCAGGAGGAGGCCTGGCTGCAAGCCATCATGCCTTTGGATAAGATGCTGTCTTTTGGGCCTGTGATGTAAAAGAGTTAACTCCAAATCCATCATCCTGGGGTAGTAGCAGGAAGAAATGTCTGTATCTCTCAGGCAGCACTTTCTGTCCTCAAAGCACTGAGCTGCAGCAGGTCTGAGAGCATTCCCAGACCAAAGTCAGCCTCACAGAGACAGTGTTTCAGGCTCCTGCACTGAACCCTCAACTCTGACACTCTGCAAGAGCTGAATCTTGTGTGACTGGAGCTGTTTTGAGAAGGGCTTCACCTTCAGTACCACAGATACAGAGCTCCTTGCTCACCAGAACCAGGTGTGCACATCAGAGACTCCTGTTGTGAGCTGCCCTGCTCTTTTGATCCAATTGCTTGACTTCCTACCACTGAATCTAACATGGGGTAAGAAATCAGCCTTTCCACCTGGGCTTTCCTGGCTTCAGTCTGTCAGGCCAGAGCTCCTAGGCCTTGTTTATACAATGGCAACAGCGGAGCCTGCCTGGGTTGGGCTATGCATGCCCTACCACCTGATGACATGCTCCAATCCTAGAAGGTTGCCAGTGAGGCTGCACCAGGCCTGCAAGAGCAGGCATGGAGTGATGTGCCTGGAGAAGCCTGATTGATGGATTTCTGGGTTTGGAGACTTTTAATTAGCATTTTGCACTTTGACAGAAAATTTTGGCCAGCCAACACTGAAAAATGATAATTTTTTCTCCTTTCAAAATGTATGCATGAGCTGCTAACCCTGTCTCCTTTCCAGATAATAACATACAGAGATTACCTGCCCCGTGTATTTGGAGATGAGAAGGAGAAGTGGGTACCACTGTACAGTGGCTATAATGAGTCAGTTGATCCCACTGTGACAAACGTGTTTTCACTGGCTTTCCGATTTGGTCATAGTTCTGTACAGCCTTTTGTGTCTCGGCTAAATGAGGATTTCCAGCCTTCAAGTTCATATCCCTGTGTTCCTCTTCACCTCACCTTCTGTGCTTCCTGGAGAATTGTATTGGAAGGTAAGCATGCTTCACCAGGTCCGTGATTGCAATCTTGCTCTAACATTAGAGCAAAGACTCAACCATGTACTGAAGCAGGTAGTTAACTTTAAATACCCACCTAAATCCCATTGGATTAATTGGTTTTAAACCCATGTTTATGTTCCTTGTTGAATCTGAGCCTAAAGCTACTTAGATTATTTTTCATTTGTATCTATGTACCAGAACATTTGTTAAAGTTGCAGTTGGTAACTAAGAAAGTTTTTTCCTATATCTTGTATCCTACTAGTCGGACACTGAAATATCCTGCCTAGTTATTTTAAACCAGATGATCTCCCTATTCTCACCATTATAAGAACTGTATAGCTTTATCTACAATTAAACAGTCTGTACTCATAAACCAATAGCCCTCAACCCCCTGCTTAGCACAGAGCATTATCAGAGTTTCATGAAAGACACATGCCCCCAGTGGCTGGGGTGCACGGCTGTGTGGGCAGTGGGAGCGCGGTGGTGGGAGCGCGGCGGCAGTAAGCTGGGAGCTCCCACAGATGCTGCCAGCACTGTCGGGGGGGGCGGGTGAGCGCCAACCAGAGGTCAGCGACCACCCACAGGTGCCTCCAGCAGTGTCGGTGGCAGCCAGCGGTGATCATGGACCTCCCACAGATGTCGCCAGCACTTTTGCAGGGGGTGCACTGCCACGCTCAGGGGGTGCACGTGCATCCACATGCACCTCCTCTGTGTTGCCCCTGCAGTCTTATGTCTAGACATTGTAAGTCCAGCACCAAGTGCCACAGGACCTTGGTCTTAGTCAGGCCTGTTCACCTCCCAACCTAGATTTAATAGATTTCATAGACATTAGGTCTGGAAGGGACCTTGCAAGATCATTGGGTCCAGCCGGCAAAGGGCAGGCAGTCAGCAGGGGTCAAATGATTTTAGCAATATAGGCATCCAAGTGTTTCTTAAAGGAATCCAGAGTAGGTGCCTGCACCACCTCTGGGGAAAGTCTATTCCAGGCCCTGGGGATTCGGACAGTAAAGAAGTTTTTCCTTATGTCCAGCCTAAAATGGTCTTCCAAGAGTTTGTGACCATTGAACCTAGTCTTCCCCTGCAGTGCCTTGGTGGACATTCTCCCACTTCCTGGTACACACCCCTTATATATTTATAGGCTGCCACCAAATCACTCCTGAGCCTATGCTTTTTCAGGCTGAAGAGTCCCATGTCTATCAGGCTCTCCTCATAAGGCCTGTTCTCTTGTCCTCTAATCATCCATGTGGCTCTCCTCTGGACTCTTGAGCTTCTCCACATCCTTTCTGAATTGCAGAGCCCAGAACTGAACACAGTATTCCAGCCGTGGTCTCACCAAGGCTAAGTAAAGTGGGAGGATGACTTCTCAGGTCTTGTTTGAGATGCATTGGAAGATGCAGGCTAGAGTTTTGTTTGCTTTGCCGGCTGCGGTGTCGTATTGATGGCTCATGCTCATTTTGTGGCAAATCATGACCCCCAAGTCTCTTTCAGACATGGTGCTAGCTAGTGTAGCACTGCTGAGCCAAAAGAGTGGTATGGGTTCTTTCTCCCAAGGTGGAGCACCTTGCATTTCTTACTGTTGAATGCTATCAGGTTTTGATCCATCCACCTTGTAAGCCTGTTGAGGTTGGCCTGGATTGCCAGCCTATCCTTTAGGATGGCTGCACTTCCCCATAGTTTTTCTGCACTTTCCCATAGTTTGGTGTTGTCAGCAAACTTAGCCAGTCTGCTTATAACACCTGAATCAAGATACTTTTAAAACACATTGAGGAGTACAGGTCCAAGAATGGAGCCCTGGGGCACACCACTAGTTACAGTGTGCCATGTTGATTTGGATCCATCAACTCTGACTCTCTGGGTCCATCCATGGAGCCAGTTCCCCAGCTATTGAACTGTGAAATTGTCTAAGCCACAATTCCCCAACTTTTCCATGAGGACATCGGGACACCAGGTGAGAGGCTTTCTTGAAGTCCAAGAATATGTTGAGTCCTGATGTTGGTTTGGGCCTCCTGACACTTCAGTGATACAGTAAATAAGAGTTTAACTTCCTAGCCCATGAGGTTCTTCAGGAGGGCACACAGGGAAGCTGCTCTACACATGGGCTATGAGTCAGGTCAGCTATTGCACTGGCACAGCACCTAGCACAGTGTGAAACTGCTGGGATCAAGCAAACAGTCATTACAGCAGGTGGTAAAATGATGAGTGATGGGGAAGAGTTACTTACTTGAAGATTGTAAGTGCCAGAGCGAACAAAGGGTTCCTCAGTGGAGATCAGCAGGGGGAACCAAGAACAATAGTTTAAAGCTAAGAAAAGGAAATTTAAGTTATGTATTTGGAAAAGTGTTCCTGAGAGGGAGGAACTAAGTGATGGCCAAGTCTCCAAAGCTAAGTGGTAAGACTACTTTGAAACCACAAGGGAGGCCACCTAAAACTAAACAGCTTTGGAAATGTAAAATGAGCAAATCCCCATTCTGACCAGGGCCTGACCTAGCTCACTCATAGTTAGAGTTCAGGGGGAAATTTCTTCTTAAGTGTTTTCTCAGTAAATAGTGTTTGTTCCTTGTTGTTGTTTCTCTTGTCTCCCAGGCATTGCCTGACTCTGACATCTTATTTTTCTTGAAAAAAATTTCAGCTAACAATTAAGTAATTCCTTTTTATCACCAAAGCCCAAAAATTCCAGTTTCTGTTTTCCCTGAAAACTTGAAACATGTTTAATAGGTGGGTATAAAATGACCAATAAGGTTTCTTGATTTTGTTGTTGTAGGCAGCTCATTGCCACAAGTGACAACTGTGTGTTTAATATAGAGGTGGTCTACCATGTCAGAAAAATCAAATCAATCTGACAGGTAGTATGTGTAGCTGCCATATTGGAATCCAAGATGGCTGTTATGAATTCATGTTTAGTCACTATTTCAGCCCCCAGTAGGGTTAGAAAACTAATTCCAATGAGAAAACCAACATTGTATGAACCAAAGAGATCAATTGTAACATTTCTGTCATGGTAGCCATATCAGATTCCAAGATGGCTGAGACATTAGCATGTAGGTATTGACTCAATGTAATTTAAAAATCCAGTAAATAATACTCTTAATACTAAAACCTCACAAATTCTATCACTACAAATTTCTTAGGAGGTCTACAGTACTGAAAAGATTATAACCCAGCCTAGCATACTTGAGTTGTACTGAATAAGACAATACTTTTTTATTTTGGAAAGCAGATAAGTCAGATAATAATACATCACTTAATGGCAATGAAACACACAGACATATAGTTTGGCTCAAGACAATAGGAAAATATAGTCTAATCCAACGGTAATATCATGGTAATACAATGGTATATATAACATTAATCCAATGGGTAATTACAGTTTTTTCAGATCTTTTCATTACTTGAATCTATTTCTGAATCTCTGTAGTTATATGGATTACAACATGTTTTCTCATAGCACTCACAGTCACGAGTGCATGGCACGTTAACCTGCCTGCATGAACATGCTGGTCCCTAGCATTCCATCTTGTACTTGCAACTTATTATCTGAAGGTAACATGCTAATAATGGTTGAAGCGTGTTTATGATAGGAACATAAGCATCACTTTCAGCATGCCAACCACACTGGTCAGGTGATCTCAATGGTAGATTAGGTTTGAGCACACTTTGCCAAACAAGACTTTGATAACTGGCTCTACATACATGATAAACAAAGGAGTTGTATGTAGGCAGAAGTTTATCCAAAGCTTTTCCTTGATCGAATAATTTCACTCTAATATCCAGAAGAATCATAGAAAGTTAGGGTTGGAAGGGACCTTAGGAGATCATCTTGTCCAACCCCCCACTCAGAGCAGAACCATCCCCAACTAGACCATCCCAGTCAAAGCTTTGTCTAGCTGGGTTTTGAAAACCTCTAAGGGTGGAGCTTCTACCACCTCTCTAAGTAGCCTCTTCCAGTGTTTTACTACTCTCCTAGTGAGAAAATTCTTCCTAATATCTAACCTAAACTTCCCTTGCCGCAACTTGAGACTGTGCTCCTTGTTCTGTCATCTGCCATCGCTGAGAACAGCCTAGCTCCATCCATTTTTGAACCGTCCTTCAGGTAGTTGAAGGTGGCTCCACATCTTTTCTGTAGTGGCCCAAAATAGAACACAGTACTCCAGATCTGGCCTCACCAGTGCTGAATAGAGGGGAAGAATCACTTTCCTTGACCTACTGGCAACATACCTACCAATGCAGCCCAGTATGCTGTTAGCCTTCTTGGCAAGAAGGGCACACTGCTGGCTCATATTCAGCTTATTGTCCACTGTAACCCCCAGGCAGTGCCATAGCGATGAAATTTGCCATCTGGGGCAAAGCCTGCAGTGGCAGCCCACCCTCACCCTGCACAGAGATCCAGGGCCACATGTCTCCCCATGCTTGCCTGGGAGTACATGCAGTGGCAGGAGCCACCCTTCCCCCATCCCCGCTCCCCACAAATGAGCAGCAAGCTCCATCCCATGCCCCGCCCTGGCGGGGCAGTGCCTGTTGGTGCCCCTTCACTTCAGCGCCTGGGGCAGTCTCCCTGCTCACCTTCCTCTTGCTACGGCACTGCCCCCACGTCCTTTTCTGCAGAGCTGCTGCCCAGCCAGTCAGCCCTCAGCCTGTACTGGTGCATGGGATTGTTCCATCCTAAGTGCAGACTTTGCACTTGTCATTGTTGATCCTCATGAGATTCCTTTTGGCCCAATCCTCCAATTTGTCTAGGTCACTCTGAATCCTAGCCCTACCCTCCAGCTTATCTACTGCTTCCCCTAGCTTGGTGTTAGCTGCACAGTCGCTGAGGGTGCACTCTATGCCATCTTCCAGGTTGTTGATGAAGACATTGAACAAAACTGGTTCCAGGACCAATCCCTGGGGCACTCTACTTGATCGCGGCTGCCAACTAGACATTGAGTCATTGATTACTACTCTCTGAACCTGATGCTCCAGCCAGTTTAATATCCACCTTACAGTCCATTTATCTAGCCCAGGGGTTTTCAACCTTTTTTAATAAGTGTACCCCTAGCAGCCAGACATGGAGTGGGGGGGAGGAGTGGGGGTGGCGCACAGCCGGATGTGGAGCAGGGGGGTGGTGTGTGGCCAAACATGGGGTGGTGGATGGCAGTGGTGGCTGCCACTGCATGCAAACTCCCCCACCTTCCTCTTCATCTGACCGGCTGGGCAACACCTGTGCAGCCCACAGAGGCGCACTGCTGCCCTCGCCCTGCCCTGGACCTGCTCCTGGGAGGCAGTGGCATGGGGTCATGGGTGGCAGTGCTCTGTCTCTGCCCTCCTGCGTGTACCCCCTAGGGCCTTCCTAAGTACCTCTGATCTAGCCCATACAACCCCTGATCTAGCCCATACTTCCTCAGCTTGCCTGCAAGAATGTTGTGGGAGACCGTATCAAAAGCCTTGCTAAAATCAAGCTACACCACATCCAATGGTCACCTCATCACAGAAAGCAGTCAGGTTGGTCAGGCATGACTTGCCCCTGGTGAATCCATGCTGACTATTCCTAATCACCTTTTTCTCCTCCCAGTGCTTAGAAATGGATTCCTTGAGGATCTGTTCCATGATTTTTCCAGGGACTGAGGTGAGGCTGACTGGTCTGTAGTTCCCTGGATTCTCCTTTTTCCCTTTCTTAAATATGGGCACTATGTTTGCCCTTGTCCAATCATTTCAAAGATTATGCCCAGTGGCTCTGCAATCACATCAGCTAACTCCCGTAGCATCCTCAGATGCACCCCATCAGGCCCCATGGACTTGTACATATCCAGCTTTTCTAGGTAGTCCCTAACCTGTTCTTTCACTCCTAACCCAGGGTCAGGAAGTCAGTTAGGGTCAAAGGATCCCAGCAAGATAAGTGTCCAAAAGTTTCTTAAAAGAGTCTATAGTAGGTGCTTGCACCACCTCTGGAGAGAGTCTATTCCAGGCTTTGGGGGCTCGGACAGTAAAGAAGTTTTTCCTTATGTCCAGCCTAAAAAGGTCTTGGAGGAGTTTGTGGCCATTGGATGTTGTCATCCCTTGGGGTGCTTTGGTGAACAGGCGTTCCCCCAGATCCTGATATACACCCCTTATATACTTATAGGCTGCCACCAGGTCAACCATGAGCCTGCGCTTTTCCAGGCTGAAGAGTCCCATGGCTTTCAGCCTCTCTTCATAAGGCCTGTTTTCTTGTCCTCTGATCGTGCACGTGGCTCTCCTCTGGACTCTCTCAAGCCTCTTCACATCCTTCTTGAGTTGTGGAGCCCATGTCTCTCTCACCAGAGCTGGGGTGCATGGTTGCCTCCCACATTCAATAAGGGACCCACACTTTCCCTGATATTCCTCGTGTTGCTGATTATACTTGTTGAAACCCTTCTTGTTACCCTTCATGTCCTTTGCTAGCTTTAACTGCATCTATGCTTTGGCCTACCTGATTTCATCCCTGCATGCCCATAACATTATAATAATATTTTAATTATAATAATATTATAATTATATTCCTCCCCTGGCCTCCCGGGGGATCCTACCCAGGAGTTCCCTGAGTCAGTGGAAGACTTCTTTTTTGAAGTCCAGGGTTCTTACTCTGCTACTCTCCATCCTTCCTTTCCTCAGGATCCTGAACTCAATCATGTTGTGGTCACTGATGCCCAAGTTCCCATCCAATGCTGACCAATTGCTGTTAGGTAAACCATAATGATGTCAAAGCCTCCCAGTCAAATGATCCCAGTCTGGTAACCGCCCCTTGGAGTTACCAGAAATAATGGCCACAAACTGAAGAAGAACAGATTTAGATTGGACATAAGGAAGACATTCTTTATGGTAAGGGTTGCTAAAATATGGAATGGGCTTCCAAGGGAGGTGGTGCTTTCCCCTACCCTGGAGATGTTCAAGAGGAGATTAGACAGGCATGTGGCTGGGGTTACCTACCCCAGCGCTCTTTCCTGCCTGGAGCATGGGATCGGACCCAATGATCTACTAGGTCCCTTCCGACTCTAGAAATCTGTGAAATCTATTACTCTTTCAGTCTTTTCTGGCTGAGCCAACACAAGTTCATTTGCTTTGCAATATAATGCCTGATCAAATGTTATTACTGTGTGCTGTTATCCCAGGCATCCTGTAATTGTTTTACATTGCATGATGGCAGTCCAAATGGTGTATTCAGATGCTGGTGCCAGCAGTATGGACAAAATCCAGAAATCAATGGTGGTGAAGTATCTGTCAGCAACCACAGCACTCAGCGGTTTACCAGTCGAACCAGGGGGCGGGTGGATGACCAACCCGCCTTATGGACAGGCCGGGGATGAAAGGGACACTGACTCAGTTGGAAGATAGTAAAATTGAACTTAATGTTTACTTACAGTAAGATTTCAACAGTGGTTACACAACAAAACGACAGTGGTGAAGCAGTAGTTAAAGATGACAGGTAGGAGATAGCAATTGCTTTTTCCGATGTACGTGCGGATGGAGAGCTCACTATTCGGTGAAATAATAGTATCATCAGAAAGAAACTGGTTAAATGCTGTCCACTCTGGTATAGCAATGTTCTCATGGTTGTTGGCTGATATGCTACTCAGTATCCATGGTAGCTCTGCTGATATATACTGAACAGCTATGTTGTTGAGTTTTTCATTCATGTTACTACTGTACTATGGACAGGTGGTTTCAATGACTTGTTATGGGTCATCATCACTGGAGAGACTTTGCCAAATTCAGATGGTACATCTTTCAAGGTTCTATACCTTCAATTTCAACTGGTTTTGATTGTCCTCTTTGAAATGCTACAATTTGCATTGCATGAAATGTGTTTTCCTTCCAATGTCTCCTCCAAGATGTTAATGTTGTCCAATGTGAAAACTGAACAAAATGGCTGGGAATAAGATTCCTTGGGATAACAACTCAATTTTCCTTAAATTCCTTTAAGTTTTTTTCAGCAATGGTGGTCTCAATGCAACAAGCTGTGTCATACAGTATGATGCACCCAGGAGCATGGAGATTTTTCTACCAGCTTCTTAGTTCTAGTTGCATGATGTATCAGCAAGCTTAACATGCTTTGGCATTATCTTTTTGTGTCTTGATTGCAGGAAGATCAAATCCTGATATATATTCAGTACATGCCTGTCTAGAGTCTTGCACACAACTTTCAACATCTAAGTCAGGGGCAGGCAAAATATAGCCTGCAGGCTGGGTCCAGCCTACAAGGCCATTCTATCTGGCCCATGGGGCCCCTAAAATTTTTAGAAAATTAATATATCTGCCCCTGCTTGTCTGTCAAAGTTGACAGAAGCCAGGAGCAGTAGGACCCAGGGGAAGCCAGCAGGATCAAGCAGCAGCAGGATCAAGCAGCTGCATAAGCAAGGCCCAGTGGCCCCAGCCCGCACCGCCCCCCTGGCCAGAACCCCTGTGTGGAGCAGAGGCTTCTGACCTGGGCCCCTAGGGCTGTTCCTGTCTCCCTGCACTGGGGGGAAATTCAGATAAGAAAGTGGGGGGAGGCAGGGGAGGACTGTGATCACCCCAGTCCTCAGGGTTGGACCAGGCTGGCTGCTGAAGTCCTCGTGCTGCAGCCAGGATCCATGTGGTGCCAGAGAAGCAGGTGGCAGCGTAGAGAGGAGCAGTGGTAGCCATGGGCAGGGAAGCTGTGAAAGCAGCAGCAGGCAGGAGGAAAGGGCAGTGGGCGGGCATGCAGAGCTCAGCGACAGCTGGGCAGGAGCACGGGGTCCATGTGGTGCACTGGGGCCAGGAGTGGCAGGAGCATGGGGCCAGGCTGGTAGGGCTCTGGAGCTGGGCTGGCCAGGGTGGCAAGGCTCTTCCCTTCTCTCTGCTGATGCAGCCCAGCCTGGCTCCATAGAGCCAT
>NW_005843437.1:107812-110971 GCF_000455745.1 Alligator sinensis
ACTTCTTCATGCCTGCTGCAGCCATTTGCCTGCCACTGCCACCACTCCCCTCCACCCCTCTGCTGGTGGCCCCGGCACCACATGGTTCCTAGCTGTGGTGCCAGGCCACAGGATGGAGCAGGAGCCAGTCTGGCCCCTGCGATTCTCAGCTGGATCTGTGCAGTGCCATTTGGGTTGGTCTGGCTCTTGCTGCGTCCTGCAGTCTTGGCTATGCAGCTGGGATGTGGTACCAGAGCAGTGACCTGTGGAGGGTGTTGGGAGAGGGAACAAGGAAGCAGCAGAAGGACAGCAGTGGCAGATGGGGGTAAGTGGCTGTAAACGGGAGCACGGGGCTGCACCAGTGCCCCGGGGCCAGAAGCAGCAGGAGTGTGGCTTGGAGGAATGCTGTGGGGGGCTCGGCCTGCCACAGGGGGGCTGTGGGCAAATCCTCCCCTTCCACACATGCCACAACCCTCCCCAGCCACCCTCCCCCAACACATTCACAGCCCCCCACAGACCCCATACACACCCACACCCCATATCCACACACACCTACATGCTCCCCCACCCCACATACGCACACCCACACCTATCCACACCCCACAAACCCCACACCCTCCCCCAAACCCCACATACCCACCCACCCACACCCCTCTACAATATACAAGAGTAAGACTTTATTTTAAGCTATTGTGCAATCACCTCTATGTACACTACACAAACACATGAATGAGGACAAAAATATTTTTTGAAATCAAATGAATGAATGTTGTAGTAAATATTTGATTCTTAGAATATAATTTAGTATTTTTTCTGGTGCTGAGATGGCAAACCCCTGCTGAAAGGAGTACTTTTGCGGTGACAAGGGGAAGGACTTCTGGTGGCAAAGGTCAGGGGCTAGGGGTGGGACTTTCAGTCCCAAGATGGTGACCAGCGGGTGCGGCACCTGTCAAGAGGCAAGGCTATCCTTGCAGCCCTCGATGGCTTACCAAAACTCGGTAAATGGCCCTCCGCCTGAAATAATTACCTGCCCCTGATCTAAGTCATCATTATCATCTTCCAAAATCAAATAGATCAATATGTAAAGGCTATCAGGAACACATTCTTTGGGCTTGCTCTTTATTCAAGTTGCTGTACCCCTTCGTGCTGGCTATTAGGGCTGCGTGAAGCTTCGGTCCCTGATTTGATTAGGTGGAGATTTGGCTCACTTCAGTGGCTGAATCTCCAAATCTGAATTGAATCAGAGAACCCTTTAATTTCTCCAAATTGAATCGGAACCCTCCAAATCAATTTGGAGAGATTTGGAAAGATTCGGAGATTCAGACATAGACACAGCTTTAAATGTTTTTTTCTATGTACCTCTAGGTAGCAGGCGGCTTGTGAATGCTACAATGCTGGGGCACATGGAGTGTCTCACAGAGGCACGGGGGGCTCCCTAGCGCAGCAGCAGACCCAGAAGCAGACCAAAAGCACTTTCGATCCACTTCTGGGTCCACTGGAGAGCATTCGGGGGGTCCCCACATGCCCTCCCGGCTCAGCAACTGGTGCCTTCTGGATCTGGGGGGGCACCCGGGGTCCCCCCATGGATGATTGCCGAGCCGAGGGAGGTGCAGGGGGGTGCCCCAGCACGCTTCCCGGCAGACCCAGAAGTGGACTGAAAGTACTTTTGGTCCACTTCCAGGTTTGCCGCCGAGCATGTGGGGAACCCCGCCACACTCCTGTGGGATGCTCCATCTGCCCCAGCATCACAGCACTCGCGAGCCATGCCTGGTACCTCGAGGTATGTAGGAAAAACATTTAAAGCTGTGTCCCTGTCCGAATTGCTGATTCTCTGAATCAGCATTGAATCTTCAGATTCGGATTCTGCCAAATCGAATCAGGGCCAGTGGTCCAAATCAACTAACCGAATCGCTGTCCCAGATTCGGGCCAAATCCAAATCAAATAGGGCCTGTTTCACACACCCCTACTGGCTATAACTTTCAAATCTGTTTTAACTTTGAGAGCAGCATGGTACAAGTTTTGTGTGTCTGAAAACTCTTCTCTGAACCTCTTCTTCATCACTTATATGTGAAGTTACTACTGCTTGTATGGCTTTACCAATTATCGCAGTTCAGAATACAAGGAGTGGAAGACTTTGGTGCTGAAACTGAATGGCTGTCTGGTAGTAAGTCTGAAGTTCTTGCTTAATTTGCTTCAGGGTGGTCAGAGGACATTCATTGCCTTCATCTTCCACTAAAATGCAATCTCTTTCAAGTATATCTTTCAGACTGCACACATTTTCCCATGCAAAACCAGCATCTAGTTCATCAATCACTTGATGCCATACTCTCACTTCAGGAGAAAGAAGAATATCTTCTTGTATAATATCCACACATGAATGGGAATGAGAGACTTGTTACCTCCATTGTTCCTCCTGTCTGCATTTAGGATGGTAACGTGCCTCAACAGCTATTAGATCTTCAATGCCAATTCAGCAATGCAACACTTGATTCTTCTCTGCCAGCTTGTGTAATGCATTGGTTGATTCAAGTGACAACACTAGACTCATGGTTTTCTTATTACATAGACTTTCATAGACATTAGGGCTGGAAGGGACCTCGGAAGATCATCGAGTCCAGCCCCCTGCCCAAAGGGCAGGAAGTCAGCTGGGGTCATAGGATCCCAGCAAGATAAGCATCCAGTTTCATCTTGAAGGTGTTCAATGAAGGCGCTTGAACCACCTCCGGTGGCAGGCTGTTCCAGACCTTGGGGGCTCGGACAGTAAAGAAATTCTTCCTTATGCCCAGCCTGAAATGATCTTGAAGTAGTTTGTGACCATTCGACCTCGTCATCCCTTGGGGCGCTCTGGTGAACAAACATTCCCCCAGATGCTGGTGGTCACCCCTGATAAACTTGTAGGTGGCCATCAGATCACCCCTGAGCCTGCGCTTTTCCAGGCTAAAGAGCCCCAGGGCTCTCAGCCTGTCATCGTAGGGTCTGCTTCCCTGACCTCTGATCATGCGCGTGGCTCTTCTCTGGACTCTCTCAAGCTTCTCCACATCCTTTTTGAATTGTGGAGCCCAAAACTGGACACAGTACTCCAGCTGCGGCCTCACTAAGGCCGAGTACAGGGGGAGAATGACGTCCCGGGATTTGCTTGAGAAGCATCTATGGATGCAAGCCAGCGTTTTGGTCGCTTT
>NW_005843437.1:111767-121138 GCF_000455745.1 Alligator sinensis
TGGGCTATGATGCTCGCCAGCTCCTTGAGTACCCTGGGGTGAAGATTGTCAGGGCCGGCTGACTTGAAGGTATCCAGCTTCTCAAGATGTTCCTTCAGAAAGTCAGCATTAATGGAGGGCAGGGGATCACCTTCATCCGGACTTCCTGGCCCTGTAGCGGGCATGGGCGTCCCATGGGGCTGATGAAAGACTGACGCAAAGTACCTATTTAATAGGTTGGCTTTTTCCTGGGTGTCAGTAGTCAGTTGCCCCATGTGGTTCAGCAGGGGGCCAATGTTGCCCCTGCTTTTCCTCCAGCTCCCCACATATCTGAAAAAGGACTTTTTATTGTCCTTGATGCTCAAAGCTAGCTGGAGTTCAGTTGCAGCCTTGGCTTTCCTGGTCTGCTCCCTACAGGACCGGACCAGTGCAGAATAATCCTCCTTGGAGGTGACTCACATCCTCCACCCTTTGTAGGCCTTTCTTTTTAGCCTCAGGAGGTCTGCTAGGTCCCTGGAGAGCCAGGGGGGCTGCTGTGCCCTCTTGCTGCCTTTCCTCCGAGATGGAATAGACTTAGTCTGTGCATTGTAGATCTATCTTAGAATGTTTCTGGCAGAATATGTACATACTATGAATATGTACAGTGCAAACTGCTGGAGTAGATGATCTACCAGTGTGTTCTTCACTTGATGTTGTTGGTAGGGTTTCTACCTTGCATGGCTTTCTTAAGTTTCTCAGTATGTCCTTTGTGGTCCAAGAACAGTGCCAATTGAAGTTTTTGGAATATTGCAGCACAGGATCAACTCAATATGATAGTTTATCAAGAATATTGCTGTAACAAGTGTTGAATTCAGCAGTTGTTTCATAGTAGCTAGGGTCAGGAGGGACCTGAACAGATCAAGCCTGTCTCCCTGCCACAGGCAGGAACGAATGCTGGGTTCACAAGACCCAAGACAGGTGATCGTCCAACCTCCTCTTGAATTTGCCCAAGGTAGGGGCGAGGACCACTTCCCTGGGAAGTTGGTTCCAGATTTTGGCCACCCTAACTGTAAAATATTGCCTTCTGATCTCTAACCTAAACCTATTCTCCATCAGCTTATTACCATTGATCCTCATCACCCCAGGTGGTGCTGGGGAGAAAAGGGCTCTACCTATTTGCTGTTCTACATTGAATGAGTGCCTTGTTTATTCATGCAATTCCAGCATGTGTACTTTGGCTAATTGTTGATTGTGAATCTACTTCAAGACACATGATGCATCTTGTAAATTCTGAGTCATACCTCCCATGCTTCTTTGTATTCAGTGATGCTATCAGCTCTGTTGTAACATTTGCTTAAGGGTGACAAGGGCAAGTTTCTTCTTGACAATCTCCATCAGAGGTTTTCATGTCAAGGTCATCTGAAACAGAACAGAGTTGATGCATCAGTTTTGCAAACCTTTTGGCAGAGTTGATGCATCATGTTTGCAAACCTTTTGGGTATCTAATAATGAACTAAGTTGTAAATTCACAGCAGCCATCTTGGAATCCAATATAACTACCATGATGGAAATGTTACAATTGGTCTCCTCAATTCATATAATGTTGGTTTGATCATTGGAATTCATTTTCTAACCCTAGTGAGGGCCAAATATTGACCAAAACATGAATCCGTGGCAGCCATCTTGGATTCCAAGATCGTGATTACATGCACTACTTGCCGGATAGAAAAGCTACATTGCTTGGCATGGGTAGACCATCCCTACTTGTGACAAGCGGCAACAGTGTGTTTCAATGAGTTGCCTACGGGGTGACACCTCTACCTTTTTCTTCTTACCCTACAAAAAAAGAAAAATGCCAAACAAAATGGGAAAAAAATATGTTTTCAAATTAGTTTTTACCATCCAGGCCTCTTCTGGTATCTGCTTTGGGGCTCTGAAGTAAAACTGGAATATTTTCTCCTGAAGGGGACTCTTCCCTTGATGCCTACATAGTTTGTTTAATAGAACTGTTTCGTCTTCTGTGACTTGATTTTGTTATTAAACCACAGCCTTTGCATCTACAGACACTGCTTAAACCACTCCAGTTCCTTAATCGAATGTGAGAATGTGATACATACTGTTGGTTAACAAAGACCTCTGCAGCTTCATAGAGGGAACAGCCAGAGAGTGAAGGACACCTGGGCTAATGAATGACCCTTTAGGAGAAAAGGGAACATTAGGATTAAGGTGCAATTATACAAAATGTAGCCTAAGAGGTGGCACCAGCTACTGACTGCTCTGTCTCTTCCTCACATGGGCTTTTATTACAGGTGGCATTGATCCACTTCTCCGTGGTCTGCTCGTTGATCATGCAAAACTGATGAAGCAGAGCCAAATGGTTGTTGTGGAACTCCAGGAGCGGCTTTTTGAACAAAAAGAAGTGATGGGTTTGGATCTAGCAGCCATTAACATGCAACGGGGAAGAGATCATGGTCTTCCAGGTAAAGAAGCACAAGACTGCTTGTCTTGTTATATTACTCTCCTGTGTTTGTGGCAGTTCTCAAGATGTCCTAGGGGTTTTACAGATTTGATTAATGTGATGGGATGGAAAAAAGGATCTTTGCAGCTGCCTTCTGGATAGGTCTGAGTGAGATAAAATTGCATTTGCAAAGGCCAGAGAAAATTATGTTGCAATAGCTGAGACATGAGGTGACGGGGGACAGGATGGATAATGGAGGTCATGTCTTAGTGGTGCTATGTGGAGCAATGAGCATAATTTAAATGTTGGCTAGATGTGAGGACCCGTGGAGGGGTCTGAGCTGAAGAAAATGCCCAGGCTAGTCTTAGTCTCCTATCCCTTGTAGATTTTTCAGTGCAAGAGTTGCTGCAAGTCATCATAGACCCATGTCCCTGGGACCACTGTCCTCTGGGCGCACAGCAAAAACTATAGTCCCTGGATAGGTAGTGCATCAGTACACTGGCCTTAATTTAGGACTCTGTTCTTTGGACACAGTCTGGTTTGTAGAAATGCCAGGCCACGGGGTGACACTTCAGAAAGTTGGAAGTACCTGAAAACAGGGATTTACAGTGCGAACCATTCTTCAGCCTTAGTTGATCCCTTCATCCCCAGTGCTTGACAGTTATAATGTAAATAGGACACCATACCTACCTTCTAAGGCTCTGCCCACATCGTGGAACCACTGCATCCTGGTTGGGAGGTTTCCAAACACAAACCACCCACCCTGGAAATATATCAGTAAGGTGTCTCTAGCATTGTCCCCAGCAGCTCCTCTCCCTCAGTCTTGAGAGGGATGCCCTGGAGCAATGGCACTGGTGTTTCTCTGAGTTTGGAGTGTGCAAGTGGGAATGGGTCACTGAGGTCCCCATAGTGCAGACATGACTTTAATGGCTACTCCTACTTGCAAAGGTGACCCACCTGGTCAGTCCAAGCTGTGAATGTAAACAGCATCTGGGAAAACACGCTGCTGGCTGCAGTCAGCTCTGTGCTGGATGGCAGCATCTACGGAAGGGGCTCTTAAGAACATGGACAAGATAGACATTAGGGCTGTGCGAAATTTCGCCGGCAGTTTTGTTTCAATGCTGTTTCAACTTGTTTTGAGCTCAAAACAGCAAAATCAAAATGGAACAGAGAGCTTTGAAACAGCCTCAGAACAAAATGAGGCAAGTTGAAACATTTCGAGTTTTGAAGCTCAAGCTGGGCTTGCCTGCAGGGAAACAAAAACTGATGTAAGGAGAGGGAGGGGGAAGAGGGGGGAAGGGAGGGGAAGGACTACTCTCATTATTGACTGTGTAGCTGGCCAGTGACTGTCATCCTTCCCTGAGGTCTCTTCTAATCCCAGTGCTCTGGGGGATGGATGGAAAAACTGCATAAAAGGCAGCATTATATGAACTGCCCTGCTTTCTGCCTTGGTGTCAGTTGAGTGAGGGCGCGCCTTAACACACACAGTGTCACCCACCCTCACCCATGTAACGAGTTTTGCCTGTCAGCAGCTAGAGGTGCAGGGCTTCTGGGTTCTGGGGCCCTGCACCTATCTCCTCGACAGCTGGCAGGCTTTGTGGTCTCAACAGGGGCTAGCAGGCCTGCAGCTTTCACCCTGCTGCGCCTTAACACACACACACAGTGTTACCCATGTCACGAGTTTTGCTTGTCTGCAGATTGAGGTGCAGTTTCCCTCAAACCCCTGCACCTATCTCCTTGAAAATTGGCAGGCTTTGTGGCCTTAGCAGGGGCTAGCATCCCTGCAGTTGTGATCCAGCTGTGGCTTAACACATACACGTGGTATGAGTTTTTTGCTTTCAAGACTTTGAGGTATAGTTTCCCTGAAACCCCTGCACCTATCTCCTTGAAACTTGGCATGCTTCATGACCTTAGAAGGGGCTATTATTTCTGCAAGTTTCATCCAAATCAGACCAGAAATGACAAAGTTATAGGCTGTTTTGAGCTTCCCCATTATAGCCTGTCAACCTATAGCCTATATAAGCAGTTTCAAATCAAAATGCAAGTAAAAATGGAACGGTGCCGTTTTGCACAGCCCTAATAGACATCAACAAGGTAGATAGCATTAATGTGAAACAGCAAAGCAGGGCACAGAGGTGGAGCTGCTGTTTCTGGTGAGAGGAAGATGGTAGCAATGACTGCTCTGTTGTGCTCCCACAGGGTACAATGCCTGGCGACGATTCTGTGGGCTTTCAGAACCTCACAACCTGGATGAACTCGCTCATGTGCTGGGAAACCAAAATATGGCAAAGAAGTTCTTAGACCTGTATGGGACACCAGACAACATTGACATCTGGATTGGGGCCCTTGCAGAGCCCTTTGTTCCCAAGGGCAGAGTGGGGCCCCTCCTGGCTTGTATCTTTGGTGTTCAGTTCAGGAACTTGCGAGATGGGGACAGGTAGGCTGACCTGCAAATGGATCTGTTCTTCCATGTGTAGCAAACCCCTGCAGTGTCAGGCACAATCACTACAGCCAATGAGGGATTTACTTTATATTGAGTATCCTAGGGGTTAGGGTCACAGGCCAATGGGAAAGGACAAAAATGGGTAAATAGGCATTCACAGCATAACAACATACACTTAGAGGACAAGTAAACAGGCAGTCGTCAGTACCACTGGGGTACATACATTCAGCCCAGTCCCCTGCCTACCTCTGGAGGTGTTCCCAAGAATCAGACTTAAGTCTAGAGTCGCTCTGTCTAGATCTGTTGGTCAGGGATCATGTCTGTGGTTCATCTGTTCTGTGCAGAGGCACCTCTTTCCTTCAGTCCATCCAACAGCAGCACCATCGTCCCCACGTAGCCAGTCAGGGCTCAGAGGTTGCTTCTTCCTGCTGCCCCCAAGGTTTTCTGAGATTTCCAGTCCAGCAGCAGGGCTCTGCAGGGTTTTTCATCACATCATCTTCCTGCTTCCAGTTATAGTCTATGGTCAGTCAGCTGATCTCCACAAGCTTGCTCCCCTTCTGTCCCACACACATATCATTTTTTCAGTGCACACGATGCATTACATTACACAATGCATACGTTACACATGCAATTTACAGAGGAGACAAGCAGCAGCATGTGTTCAGCGACCTGTTTCATTTCCTCCCTAGGGGACCAGCCCACTGCTCCCAGCTCCAGGACACAGCACCAGAGTTTGTCTCACCTGAAAGGACCTCCTGTGGTGAGGGGCAGCTGATTAACTCCATGTGGTCAGGCACTTCATACTGCACAGGTGGCCTGTAGTTGTGCCCTTCCCTGCTAGTCCTTACCCCAGTGGAGGTGTCATTTGCCCACTGAGGAGTATGGAGAGACCAATTACTTGGTGCCTTGGAGAAAGGCCCTGCCTTGTCCCTATGGTATTAGGTAAAGCGGGGAGATCTCAAGTGCTTGTGTAAGGGCCATGCAGAATCTGGAGCTGATCCACATCTAGAAACACTGCATGCCACCCGCCTGCATGGAGCACGGGAACAACCAGCCTGGATCAAACCACACTCCATCTACCCCAATTCCCGATCTCTTACAGTAATCAGTGCCAACTGCTCATGGAAAGGGGTAAGAATCCCACAGTGGGCATGTGTGGGATAAACTGTCACCTACATTCAATCAATCATCTGCTTTGTAATTGATACATTGGTGTAAATCTTAAGGCCTAATATCTAGTATACCCCTAACTATTTCTGTTATCTATGTGGATATCCTCTTTGAGTTTTACTAAATTCTTTGTCTCATAGATAGCCTGTGTCACAGCCTAATTATGGATTATGTTGGAAAGTGTTTCCTTTCATCTGGTTTGAATTTGCTTCCTCCCAGTTTCATCAACTCTCTCTTAGTTCTGGTGTTGTCCCATTTTCCAGTTACTTTCTTTTTTTTCTCTCTCCGTATAAGGAGTTTCACCATGCCTTCAATCACTCTTGCTGCCTTTCTCTGAACTCTTTTATTATGTGATACCTTTTGAGACAGTGTGACCAGTGCTGTATCAGCACTATTGGAAACTGCATCATGACAACCTCATGTGAAGAAAACAGTCTATCACAGGAACTTCTATGTGGAAAAAAGTATTGCAGTGCCTACATACAACAGAATCCTGTTAGTGTATTTACTGATCAGACATTTTTAAATAGAGAAGGGATACTTCAGCTACTTCAAGCTGATATTGCCATGATTAGCACCTATTCTTATGTGAAAGAGATTGTGAAGCAAAAATATTAGAGCCCCAGTATATTAGTCTCTAAAAACAGACTCTGAAGAAAAGCAAGGCACACCATTACATCTCTTTGAAGGTGGTAATGTTTGAATGGATGGAGACCAGTCTGTATCAGGCCAGCATGAAACATGTAAACCTGTTTATTTGAGTGTTTCATTTATTGCCACCTTAGCAGGTCTTAAAATATGCAGTTTTAATTCAACTGGTAAACAAAAACTCTGCCACAACTTTAACTCTGGTATCAGAGTCAGGTATCACTTTCTCACAATAAATGGCCTTTAGGCCGTTTATACATTCAAAAGTTGGTGATCTTTCCCCTTTTATACCACAGCCTAGTCATTAGAGCAGGGTGTGGGAGACCGAGTTCAGTTCAGGAGGAGAGCCTAGAACTCAATGCAATTCCTTCTGCCGCCTCAGGGGATTCAGGACCATCTGCTGCAGCCTCAGGAGAGTTCCCTCACAAGCTATACACTATTCTGGAACTGGGTGCTCTCATTTCATCTTTGTCAGGCTGTTTCACTGCACATAAAAGTACCAAATGTGATTGGGGTTGCGCTCCTTCTAACGCCATGGATCTTGTATTCTTGGTTGTATGGTTGCTCAACTGCAACCAGAGGCATGCAGGGTGCTTCCACCTAGGCCAGCAGTTGAAACACTCACTGGGAAATGGGAGATGTGAGTGTGATCCCCCTGTAGCTGAGGAATGTCTAAAAGCTAGGTCTTCCACTTCCTGTGTGAGTATTCTAACTACCATGTTAGTAGGCAGAAAGGTGGGTGGCATCATCACCGCCATTGCTCAAGAGTGAGTGTGTGTAGCTGGTAGGTGCTTCTCCTGGGTCGGCTTGGGAATGGATCCCAAGCACCCCAAGTTATATACCTAAGGTCCAAGGATGAGTCAGACTTCAGGCAACTCTTCCCACAGCTCTTAGCTAGGCCACATGGCTTCTGTAGGCACCTACCTGCTGAGCATCTCTACTTCCTTAGTTGCTTCTGGAAAGTGCCTAAGTCTCCTCATTTTCTGTGTAGGAGATTTAATCTTGTTGAATTGGATCACCCTTCCAGAGTGTCAGTGCTTATATTTTTGATGGTGTGCTGCCTAAACAGTTTGCAAGCTCTATTTGTATCTGACCCTTAGTCTGAGCTCCTGCATGGCACTGGCCAAAAGTGTCACTCCATGATTCCTGAGTGGTCTGAAATATTTAAATATGAATTAACTGTGGACATGGAAATCTAGACTTAGCTTTTGTTTGCCATATCTGCTGATGGCAACTAATCCTTAATTTTACTTTATGCTCAAAATGGCAATATGGCAGCGCCTTTACACACCCCAGAGGCTTTAGTCATTTTATTTGTGGCTGTGCTTGGACATGTAACAAATATAACAGGGACAGTTGCTATTCAGTCCTCAGCTTTGCAATCACTAACATCTTTTGTTTTTCACAGTGCACTTGAGCTGCACAGAGTCCCTAGGATTCTGTGGTAACTTTACAAGGGGTTTGCCTTATTACAGGATACTTATTAGTATAAAGAAATAAATTGTTTAAATAATGATGGAATTGTAGCTTCATTGCAGCAATGGGGGAGGGGGGGTTCTCTTGTGGCTTTGTTGGACCTACATTTCTCTCTTCCATTTACGCTTTTTACAGCAAAGCCATCTTTTCATCCCTGTGGAGAAAATAAAGCCATGATCCCCCAGGCTGAGTTCACCACCAAGGAAGAGAAGCACAGATTCTTACTCTGTTATTCTTGCTGCCTCTTTGCAGGTTCTGGTGGGAGAACCCGGGGATTTTTACTCTGCAGCAGCGTCGTGCCCTGAGCATCATCTCATTGTCACGGGTGATCTGTGACAACACCCGCCTCAGAATGGTGCCCAGGGATGTGCTCAAGGTCAACAGCTATCCCTGGGACTTTGTGAACTGTAGCAAGATTGACAGTCTTGACTTGTCATCCTGGAAAGAAGAGAGTCACAGTGGACCAGAAGGTAGAGTGGACCCTGCCATCTCTCTGGCCTTCTGCCTACATGTTTCCCCGACACATAGCCTTGAAATAGACATCGCCAAATGAAGTGGATCAGCTGTCATGGAATGTGTGCTGGCACAGCTGATCCACATCACTGGGTGAAATGTCACCTATTGTCCCACAAATAGATCTTGTGAAACAACAGGTAATGTGTTCCCTGCTTACAAAGACACGCCCTGGAAATCACAAGGGTATATCTCTGTGGGCGTGTCTACACATGCATTTATGCCAGCTTAAATTTACTGCACAGTAAATTACTGTGTGGTAAACGGGAATAGACTGGTGTCTACATGTGTGGGTGACCTAGGACTAAGTTTAGTCCTGGGTCAGAGCAGCCTGCCATGTGCCCCTGTGGCCACTAGGGGGTGGGGGGGAGTGGGAGGGGGGGAGCTCCTACCTCCGGCCACATGGCTGCAAACCTTTGGGATTAACTTTGGTCCCAAACTGAATACCTGCGTTATGCAGGTATCAAATTTACACTGGAGTTGTAAGTCTCCATATTTACTGTGCAGCATAGGCATGCACATGTAGACGTATGCCCTTACTGCGAAGTAATTTCAGTTACTGCACAGTAAATGCACACGTGTAGTCATACCCAAGAGAAATATGAGTGATAGGACCCCTGTGGAAACTCTTCCTCCTGGTACTTCTTGGCCTTCTCAGCCCAGATCTACTCTAGTGCTCCCCTTACAGCCCCCCTCCTTCCCCTG